>NW_028324306.1:8445532-8745532 GCF_058129835.1 Hydra viridissima
AGATCAATGTAGGATCCACCGCTGAGAGGCACGTAATCAATAAAGTTAATATCCATTTTTAAAATCTTAGAGATTCTGCAATTGGATCCTAACTTATTGTATTTAACACTACGTTCCAATATTTTTTCTTCCATTTCACCCTTTAACGTTCTTAAATTTGTACCTCCCAGTATAATTTCAGAGTTGGATGAAAAACTAGCTAATCGAGAAGCTTCTTCACCAGTTAAGATACTTACAGATTTCATTTTACACGTTAAAATAATTCTTACTTTTGTGTTTCTTTCTCCTTCCATGACATTGATAGCAGACTCTCTAACCAAGTTAAAAAATGAGGCAAGGTCTTGATATCGAACAGAAGGCTCGTAAGAAAATTGTCTAACAGTACGCTCCGCTGAATGCTCAGTCATTTTAAACTTTATTGTAAAAGGTCTAGGAGCAGGAACAGGTTTACCAAATACAACGTCTTTGAGAGAATTTATCGTTTCTTCCACTCCGTTTCTCACGCTGCTTACTGCATTCTTCACCGTATTCGGAATGAATGGATCAACGAGAGCATTTATTTTGTTGAAACCGTTGTAGACAGTCGTTGCAATTCTTGAAAACAACCCAGGTCTTGGAGCTGGAACCGGCCTAGGTGTAATGACGTTTGTTGAATCTTGAAAAGGCTCATCTATAATAGACGGTCTAGATCAAATCACCCGATTTTGTAAGAGAGCAGGTCCGAACGAAATTAAGTTATTGGAAACAGGACGAGGAACAGGCACCGGTCTTAGAGCAGGTGTTACATCAGGCCCAACAACAAACCGCACTTTTGCAGGTTTCACAGAAACTTTAACAGGAGGTCGAACAAACCTAACTACGGTAGGTCTTTCATTAACAGGAGTAGGCAAAGCCAGTCCAGCAGCGATTGCGTGTGAAGGCGTGGCTATTGGAATGGGTTTTTCATCGATTGTCGGAGGTCAAGTGAACAAAAAGATGGCATTGAAAGCGGAGAAGCATAAAAAGATAAAAGTGTTGGCAGAGTCGAAATTGAACACCATCAGCGAGTACATTTCCAAAGCGTTGATGGACGGAAAAATAAGCGATTCAGAGTTTCAATTGATTCTTCGTGAGCTTCAAAAATTTAAATCCTTGTCGGAGGAAATACGAAACAAAACCAAAAGCAACATGAACGAATTGGCTAAAGAGTCACTGATTCAAAAAGGTTGAGAAGACGCCATTCAAGCGTTTAACAATTTGTTTAAAAAAAATTAAAGATTTTTCCACGGATCCAAAAAATAAATTTCTAGCGTATTTTAAAAACAATGTCTTTTTTTAAAATACAAGACCCGAACAAAAGGGATGAAATTGTGAAAGAAATTAATGACAGAAGAAAGAGAATTTATCAGAAAAGCATCAATGACAACATTTCAGATGCTGATTTTCAGACTGATTTGAGCAAGCTGTACAAGCAGCTCATCGAAAGCAACGAAAAGATGTACAAGCCGCTCATTGAAAGCAACGAAAAGCTGATAAAAAAAAAAAAAAATAGACAAAGTTAAAAGCGAAGCTAAAAATTTAAATTCAACGAAAATGGAAGAACCGATGGATGAATCGTTTGTGCCTATGAGTGAAATGTCGCTTTACTTTTTAAACAAGCAAAGTGCAAAAAATAATGGAAAAAGAAATTATAAAAACAAGTTTGAATTGAGTAAAAACGACGGGCGATATTCCATTGGAAAAATGGGTGTTTTGTTTGATGGAAATGACATGATTGTCGGAGGTGAAAAGTATGAAGGAACAAAAGGTCTTTGGGAGCTCATGACCAATCCGAACATTTCAAAGAATTTTGACGTGACGGAAGAGGATGTGGCTAATTACTCAAAAATTTTATTAGAGAGTGGAGCCGTAAAAGCAGATGGAAGATCAAACAAACCCAAAGCTGCAGAGGTTGAAAAATACAAACAATTCATCTTACCTATTGAAAACGATCTTAAAGGTAAAAAAGGTTCAGGAGTCACCATTCTTCCCAGCGATCCGAATGCGTTGGTGGAAAAGCTTGAATTGAGCGTGGCTGCTTGTGTGCTGGGAATACGGGATCGAGAAATGAGGCTGTGAGCATTTGCTATGAGCTGTTGAGACAAAAATGATTAGCAAAGACCAATACAAATCGATGATGAAGGCCATCGATGGATAAAATAATTTTTTTTGCTTATTAAAAAATGATCATTTACAGAAACAGATATGTTAAGAAACACGTTGTTAGGGGAAGTGGAATCATTGACACGTTAAGAAATTTTTTAAAAAGAGCAGCTGCGTCGAGCGCATCGAGATCAGCGTCTACTTTGGCCAGCAAAATTGCAAAAAGCGAGGTGGGAAGAGAAGCGATTACACTGCAAAATCTGCTGGAGAAGAGCTGGCTTCTTCGACGATTGTGACTGCTAAAGACGTGGCTATTGATAAAGGTAAAAAGGCGAATTTGCTCCGAAAGTTCTTACTCAAAAGAGCAAAGACATTATTTTAGGAATGGTTGCATCAGCAGCTCCAGCGATCAGCAGTGACTATTCCTCGCTCGGAGGTTCTTTGCGTCCAAAAAAGTTATCCAGGAAAAACACCATCAGAATCCAAGACCTGGTTAAAATGGGGGAGGGTCTGAAAATTGCATAATTTTGAGAGGCCGTCTGAAGGAAATTTTTTTTTTCTTTTGTATAGAAAAATGGCAAATTCCGATGTTTTAAACATTACAGAAGAAATCATTGTTGATGAAGAAATTGAGAGATTTGAATTTCACGAATACGAACCGGTCAGTAACAACTTAAATACTGCTGGGGAAATAAGAATCAGCATTGAGCAGCAAGATTTGTTCACGCTTCCCTCTGAGGCGTACCTTTTGGTCAAAGGAAGACTGAAAAAAGCAGACGGGACTTCCTATGCGGATACGGATGTGGTCTCTCTTGCAAACAACGGCATCATGCACCTGTTCAGTCAGATTTCTTACCAATTGTCGAATCAAGAGGTGGAAACCATATCACCACAGTCCAGGTCAAGCTACCACCATGCTTGGTTTTCTTAAATATCCGGTGGAGTATCAAGTATCAGAAGGAATGAATCAGCTGTGGCAAAGAGACACCACTGCTGTTGCCGATCTTGCAGTTAACAGCAGATTTAGTCAAAGGCAAGATTACATCATTAAGTGTTGAAGCCTGTTCCGCTTCCCGATAATAAACTAGCGGGTTTATAGTATCCCCGCAATGCATTGTGTGCTAGCCATGCTTTCTTAAGTTTTTTTGTTAATTTCATACTTGACTATGCTAGAGTACTTTATTAAGACTTTGTACTAAACTTCTTGTATTATAAATATATATTATGTGCTTGCAACTACTCAAGTTGTTTATCTAATGCGAACCATTGAGTAAGCTAAAATACTCAATATTAAGCAGCCTGCTGTTAAAGGAACATTTTCATTTTGCATTCCGTTGAAACACATTTTTGGATTTTGCGAAGATTACGAAAAAGTTCTTTACGGATTTAAGCACATGATTACTCTTGTGAGAAAAAGCGACGTTGATGCGATTTTTAAGAGCGCTGAAACAGCCGCAGGAAACGTGGACTTGAACAAATTGTCTTTGTTTATGCCTCATGTCACTCCTTCTTTTATGGCAAACAGCAATCTTTACAAACTCATCGAGTCCAAAGTGGATGTGCCGTTGTCGTTTAAATCCCGACAGTGCGACACCATTGCCGTGGCAGTGTCCAATACATTCAGTTGAAGTTTGAGCGCAAGATCTGCCATTGAAAGACCGAGGTACATTATTGTCGGATTTCAAACCAATAAAGATAGCAGTCAAGATTTGAACCCTTCCGTATTCAACCACTGCAATTTAAAAAACATGTACGTCACTTTAAACAGCGAAAGGTACCCTGCCGTCGATTACGACTTGTCCTTCACAAACAACAAATTTTCGAGGGCTTACAGAGACGCGTGCAAGTTTGACAACAAGATTTTTGGAATCAGCGAAATTATCGCTCAGCCAAATTTGACGGCGTTGAATTACAGGCATATTTGTCCTCTTTTTGTTTTTGACGTGAGCAAGCAGGCCGAGAGGTTAAAATCGACCGTGTTGGACGCGAAAATTAAGGCCACCTTTAATGCAAACGTTCCTGCAGACACTCAAGCCTTTGCTGTCGTCATTTCTGACAAATTTCTCAGAATCAAATCAGATGGAAACAGAATGAACGTTGTGTATTGATCCTAAAAATAAATTGGTCCTTAATAAAAAGGATGAAGTATACGAAAAAGGATTTGAAAAATTTTCTTATCGAAAATGGCGTTTCCAAAACGTCAAAAAGCAAAATGGGGTTGATGATGATTGCGCTGGAGAACCATCTGATCGACAAAAATGCGATGATGGAGGACGTCAAACCGATAGACTTTAAATATGAAAGGCTTCGTTTGATCCGAAACAATCCCGTGGCTGTAAAAATGCTGAAACGGGAAAAGTGATCGAATACGGTTCTCTTTACAAAGCGATGAAATAGACGGGACATTGCAACAATTATTTGGAGAGTCGAAACGGCAAAGTGGACGAAAACGGATTTAAAATAGAAATTCTGAAATAAAAATGTCGTTTCACCCGTTTTTTTTGGAGTGCAGCAAGAGAGAGTCTGATGTAAACAAGAAAAAGCAGCTCGAGGCTCTTGCGTTTAAGGCTGAAAGCGGCTCGTTCAAAATTCCAAAAATGTACAGCAATGAGAAAAGGGACGAGCTTTACGCGCTTTTGTGGAGAGGCAAAGAGGATGACTATTCGCGAATGGAAAAAGAAATCAAAAAGCATAACAGAGAATGGAGCAATTTGAAAAAGAGGGAAAAGCTGAGAGCGATCGACAAACATGTGCTTGGTTTAGACTGCGATTTCGAAGAGAAGAAAAGAATTTCTGGAAAACTGAAAATGGACATGCTGCTCAACGCGCTCGACATTTCCGAAATTGACTTTTCGAAGAAAGTTGCTGAAAATGAAAAAAATTGCATTCGAGTTAAATAAATTCCAGCACAAAAAAAAGATGGGTAATATGCAAAGTAAATTCATCGCAGATGAAGTTGACAAATTAATGGCAAAAATCGAGGGGCAAAGCAAAATGATTAAAAAAATTGAAAGTCTCAGATTCATTTGGTTTCATAATCGGGATTATTTTGTTTGTGACAATATTATTGAAGAAGAGTGGGAAGAAGAGCAGCCCTCGGTTAGAAGAAAAAAAAAAGGCTGAAGAAAAATGCAAGCAGCAAATCAAAATGATTAAAGACTTCTCCCTTATTAGAAGTCAGCTGTACTCGGAATTCATGGAAATTCCCAAGGAGAAAATAAGCCAAAGATACAAGGAAAAGATTCAAAATCGGTTTCGTAATCACATGGAAAATATAGAACGAATATTGAGTAGAGACGACCTCATCATAAAATACTATACTGAAAAAAAATTGCAAAGAGACCAATTAAATATTCGAGACATGTTGATTGATGTTAGTTTCACTTGAAAATGGATGTGGACTTAAATTGAATTCATGATGTTTGATTAAAAAATTCTCTGATTTTCCACGGATCTAAAAATTTTTCAATTCTTTTCGAAGAATTAAAAAATTCGAAGAGTTTTCCAGGGGAATTTAAAAATTTGCTGAAAATGAAAAAAATTGAATTCGAGTTAAATAAATTCCAGCTCAAATAAAAAAGATGGGAGATATGATAGAGTCAACATTTTCAATCAGTAATAAGATGGTTAAAGATACGCAAAAAGAGTCTAAAGAACGAGAAGTTGAATATTATTACAAGATGCGAAAAGATGATCTTTTGGATGCCTTAGACGATAACCCTAAGCCAACTCCTGCTATAATCAAATCGAAAAGTTTAATTAAATTACTAAACAACATCAAAAAACTTCCGAGAAAATATCGAATCAAATTAAAAGAAATAATTCAAATGAATCCACCTGAAATAGCGATGAAAATGATAAAAGCAACTATTATTTTGCATAATTCTTTTCAAACTTGTAAATTAAATTCTAAAGGACGTAAAGAACTTAAAGAAATAGCAGAAAAAAATTAGAGCAATTAAAAATATATATGCGTTGAATTTTTAATTCTTTTCAAAGAATTGAAAATTTGCTGAAAATGAAAAAATTGAATTTGAGATAAATAAAATCTTTCCAAATAAAAAAGATGATTTACACAAGAAGTGATTTGAAAAAGTTGTTAAAAGAAAATGGTGTTACCAAAACAGCACGCACTTAGGTAGCTTTGACACTGATCGCGGTTGAAAACAATCTGATCGATAAAAGCTGTTTAATGGAAAATGTGAAAGAAAAGAGACCTGTAAGAAGACCAAGAGTGCTTGAAAAAAAACCGCCAAAAGAAAAAAAGCCCATCGATCCTCAATGGAAAAGACTTGGAGACATCAGAACTAGCCCTTCTGTTTTGAGATTAACACATGTTGAAACAGGTGAAGTGATTGAATACAAATCCCTTTATAAAGCTCGAAAAGAGACGGGACGCAGCTGGTTATACTTTCAACATCGAGATGGAAAAGTAGACAATGGATACATAGTCGAAATTCTAAAAAGTCGCAAGCTGGAATGAAAAATATGGAATTTTCAATTCTTTTTTTCAAAAATTGAAAATGAGCTAAATAAATTTTTTTCTGTATATAAAAAATGAGTAATAAAGCAAAGAAAAAAGTCTCAATGGCATCATTGCGAAAGGATGCTAAAGAAAGAGCGATAAAACGCTATACAAGAATGACAAGAGAAGAGCTCGTTGAAGCCATAAAAAACACGAGGCCTGTTATTGGCACACGTAGACGAACGACTGATGCATCTGTTGTTCAAAGACCGGTTCCTGCTCCTCGTCCCTTTCTAATGACTTGATTTCATTCGGACCTGCTCGCTTGCAAAATCGGGTGACTAGAGCTGAACCATCTATCCTTGACACACCTGTTGCCGATTCAACGAGCGTCATTACACCCAGGCCGGTTCCTGCTCCTCGTCCTGGTTTGTTTACATGAATTGCAACGGCTGTCTCCAACAGTTTCAACCAAGTGCTTACTGCCATTGATCCATACGTTCCAGAGACGGTGAAGAATGCAGTGAGCAGTGTAAGAAATGGAGTTGAAAAAAGAATAAAGTCCATCAAAGACATTGTATTCGGTGCTCCCGTTAGACCGGTTCCTGCTCCTCGTCCCGTTAAGTTTAAATTGACTGATCATGCGCTAAATCACATCACTGAGCAATTTTCTTACACACCCTCTGAAAATTGTCAAGATCCTGCTGCCTTTTTAAACATGGTTAACGATGTCGCGATCAAAGTCCTAAAGAAAAACACAAAAACGAACCTTGTTTTAACATGTGAAATGACGCGTGTGAACATTGCTACTGGAGAAGAAACTCTTCGCACTGAGTCCTTTCCATCCAAATACGATGTTGTTCTCGAATCGACAGATAAAAGAGAAAGCTTTGAAACATGGAAAGAAAGAGTTCTTGAAAACATGGTCAATTACAGCAAAGAAGGGTCCAATTGGAAAGTTTCCAAAATTTTGAAAATAGACATTAACATGATCGATTACACCCCTCTCGTCGGTTCTTCATACATCAAGCGGCCTGATGAACTGAAAAACAAAAAGGCCATTATCAACATGGAAAACAAAGACAATCAATGCTTTAAATTGTCTGTCACCAGAGCGTTGAATCTAAAAAATAGAGACAACGAAAGAATTGACGAAGACTTGATTCTAAAATCAGAAGAGTTGAAATGGGAAGGAATGAAATTTCATGTCGAGCTTCATAAAATCGACAAGTTTGAAAAGATCAATCCAAACATTAGCATCAACGTCTTTCGGTACGATGAAAAAAAACTTCACCCTCTACGAATATCCAAAATTTTAAATCGAAAGCATACTGTTGATTTGACGTTCATTTCAAACGAAGACACTAACCATTATTGCCTCATTAAAAGCTTCAGTCGATTAGCTGGTTCTTCAGTAACAAAAGGCAAAAGAAAAAAATATTTTTGCAGAAATTGTCTCCAAGCTTATGACGAAGAAGAAAAGCTCCTGGAGTTGAATTAGACGCTCTAATCGATCCTGATATGCTTCGCATGATTCAAAAGGGAGTACGCGGTGGGATCAGCATGATTTCAAACCGACATGGATTCTCAAACAACAAATACATGGGTGATTCTTATGATTTCAATACTTAGACGCCGACAACTTGTACGGATGGGCAATGAGCAAAAATCTTCCCGCTGGAGGATTTAGATGGATGACTGAAGATAACTCTCCCATTGGAAATCCATGCCATGCATTTTAGAAGTCGATTTGGATTACCCTGATTACCTTCACGACGATCACAATGATTACCCTTTAGCTCCTGAAAGAATGCTCATTGGGAAAGTAGAAAAACTCGTTCCAAATTTAAACCCTAAAAAGGAATACGTTGTCTATCATGAAAACCTAAAACTGTATGAACGAATGGGATTGATCATTATAAAAATTCATCGAGGCTTCACATTTAAAGAAAAACCTTGGATGAAACCATACATCGACTTCAACACCAATTTAAGAGCAAAAGCTGAAAACCCTTTTGAAAAAGAATTTTTCAAACTCATGAACAACTCCGTCTTTGGAAAAACCATGGAAAACATTGAATATCATGTAGATGTCAGACTCGTCACTGCAAAAAAAGAAGCCTTAAAATTATCTAAAAGACCTCATTTCGAAAGCCGCACCATTTTTGATGAAAACTTAATCGCCGTTCACATGAAGAAAACAAAGTTGGTTTACAACAAACCCATTTATGTAGGAATGTGCAACCTGGACATAAGCAAAATTTTAATGTTTGAACATCACTACGACTACATCAAACCAAAATACAACGACCGTCGCGACCTGAGTGCTTATTTGTTCTAACTCCAATTTTGTAAAAAATCAAAATAACTATAAAGCTGTCAATAAAGCATCAAAATCTTTATATTTTTATTGTTGATTTGTGTAATAATGTGGCGGGTACTTGACAATTAAGAATTCACTTTGTCTTATCTCCACTTTTTTAACTTGTTTTATTATGCTTAATTGTTTTAACTCCAAAACGGCCAATCAAATAAAGCGCTCCAAAAAACTTGTTTCCAAACAAGTAAAATTTTTTAATGCTTATTCGTTCTAACAGATTCTAGCCAATCAGGCAGCTTGCTTTTTATAATTTGATGAGCATTTCAAGATGGCAGACCGCGAAACTACACAAAATGTCTTTTTTTGTAATTCAATAACGTAAGTCGAACTGTGATTATTTTGCTTATTTATTTAACAAAATAGTGCTTAAAGAATTTATCTTAAAATAATTAATATAAAATTTGTTTATAATTTGATAATAATTATGTAAAATTTAATATAATCTTAGTCAACATTACTCAAGTGGTTTTGTTGCTGTTGTTATTCTGTAAATTAAATTATTGTATTATCTTTTTAGTGAAGACCAAGTAAAGAAAACTCGAAAACGGACAAGAAATACTGATATGTGGAAAAGGAATTGCACAAAGAAAAAAAGAGAATCTGGCCAATCCTATATAAATTCAAGAGGGAAAAAAGTTGAAGAAAGAAAACCTGTTGAAAGTAATTGCTTAAAGTGCAAATTTTCTTGTGAATCAAAAATTTCCCCGGAAAATAGGAAACTTATATTCAAACATTTCTGGAGTTTAGATGACAATAGCAAAAATGCTTTTTATGCTAAATTTACAAAAAGAAATGAAAAAGTTAGAGTTAGAACTGTTTCAGGCAATAGCAGAAGAAAGTATTCTTATCAATATTTTATGGAAAATGACAACTTTATTCACAGGGTTTGTAAAAAGTTTTTTTTAGGAGCTCTTTGCATTTCTCAAGCAAGAGTGCATTATTTTCACAACAATTTAATAGATCTACATACAGGAGTTCCAGTTGAAAGAAAAAAAGGAAAGTACGTAAAATACAAATTGCCACAAAGATTGTTGGATGAAGTTCGTACTCACATAAATATGTTTCCACGTATTAAATCTCATCATTGTAGGAGCACTACCAAAAAAGAATATCTTGAAAATAAGTTGAATTTGTCATTAATGTATGACTTATATACTGAGCATTGCGCAAAAAAAGGAATTCAATATGTTAAGCAACATAAATATAGAGAAGTGTTTAATACAGAGTTTAATATAGGTTTTTCAAAACCAAAATCAGACCGATGTGACTGCTGTGAAGAGAATAAAATGAATATGGAGAAAGCAATTAACAGCTTAGAGTATAAAATACAATTTCAGCGTCATATTTTTTTAAAGACAGATTCCTATCAAGAAAGGAAGAGTGACAGAGAATCCAGAAAAGTTGTTTTATGTTTTGATATGGAAAATGTTATTCAGCTTCCAAGAGCAAATATATCAAATTTTTTTTATAAAAGAAAACTATCACTTTTTAATCTCACTGTTCATAGTTCAATAGATAACAAAGTTTACTGTTGTGTGTGGAGTGAATATACTGGTGGTAGAACTGCTAATTGTATTGCATCAGCATTGGTAAAGGTTTTAAGGCAATTAGTTTTAGAACATCCAAATGTAACAGAAATCATTCTTTGGTCTGACTCATGTGTTTCACAAAATAGAAATTCAATACTTGCTTTTGCTTTAAAAAGCTTTATGCTTGAAAATATACAAATTAAGACAATTACTCAAAAATTTTCAGAAAAAGGTCATTCTCTTGTGCAAGAAGTTGATAATGCTCATAGCTTAATTGAAAAAACTTTAGATAAAAATGAAGTATTTAGCCCAATTAGCTTAATTCGTATATTAAAAACGCTGAGAAGAAAGCCCCAAACCCAAATTCTGCAGATGAAATCATCAGATTTTTTTAACTTTGAAAAATTATCAAAGACTATGAATTTTTTGCAGATACCTTTTTTTTCTGTCAAACAACTAAAATATCATTCAAATATGCCGCATTTTGTAACATACAAGGACTGTCACTCTATCACTGAACCAGAAATATGTGTAAGTATTTTGAAAAAAGGAAGGACATTGTGAGTTGGCGCAAAAACATTTGCAGGAAATAGTCCCAATCTCTAGTGTTTCATTATTAACATCACCAATTCCTTTAAGCATAGAAAAAACAAAAGATATAAAGTCAATGCTATGTTTTATGCCTGCAATTGACTGTGCTTTTTATGAAACAATCTTAAGATAAAAACTTTTTGTTGTACTAAAACTGATTTTTTTTAAAATAATCTTTGATTTTTACTGAATGCTGAAATTATTTCATATTGTTTCTGTATAGTGTACCTTTTAATATCCACTATCACAATGTAGACAGTGGTAGTGTCATGGTTTTGGGGGTAACCCTTCTTTGGTAATTTCTAAAGAAACGCTTTATTTACTTGAAGAAACAGTTTAAAACAATAGTCAAATTATGAGTATTGCAAACGTTGTAAAATGCTTCAAAAATGTTATCCTGATTTCTGTTATTGGAGATAGAATAAATAAGCATTGTTTTTTTACAAATATTTTTTTGAAGAATACTATCTCCAAATCAATTCAATTCATTTTAAAAAATATTTTTAGTATAAAAAAATGTTTAAAGTTAATCTGAAGAAATATAATTACTATCTCTTTCAAATAAAGTTAGTTAGAAATTTTAAAGGCGTATATATGTTAAGAAAAATAACTTTAAATCTTTTATCCACATTTTTTCAATGATGCGTTTTTGGGAGTTAGAATAAATAAGCACTCGGGTCGCGCCGTGCAAAATTGTTAATGAACGATACGGACTCGCTCATTTACGAAATCGAAACGGAAGATTTTTACAAAGACATTGTTGGTGATGTACTAGAAAGATTTGACACGAGCAAATTTGACAAAAACCATCCTGCCATTAAAAACGTTGGGTTCAAAGTTGGTGCAAACAAAAAAAGTCATTGGAATGTTCAAAGACGAAAGCAATGGAAAACAGATTGAAGAATTTGTTGGGCTTCAACCGAAACTCTACTCCTACAAGATCCTTAAAGAAAAAGACGGACACAAAAAATGCAAAGGTGTCAAAAAAACCGTCGTTGACAATAAAATAAAACATAAACATTACAAAAACTCCTTAATGGATAAAAAAGAAAAACTTGCAACCATGAATGTCATCCGATCCCATCTTCACGACATTTACACCGAAGAAATCAACAAAATCGCACTCAGCGCCAATGATGATAAAAGAATCATTTTGGAAGACGTTTTTCGGTCCAGAAGAGATTTAAAAAGATCATTGCGGTAAGAAATATTGTGAGAAGAAATATTGTGGTTCTGAGCCATGGGATCGTCTGCCAACCAGATCAAACAACGCTTTCATTTCACCTGCATGCTTTGTTCTCGCTAGAGACATTTTTTTAAGAAAATAAATTTATATCATTGTGGTAAGAAATTTTTATTACGACAAGAAACAATAAGAATAAATAACAAGAAATTTTTATTATCACGGGAAGAAATATTGTGAGAAGAAAACAAATATTATGACAAGAAACATTTTATAACTTCAGCGCAGATTTTTTTGAAAAAAAGGTCAACAAAAAAAAACGCATCAAAGTTATCAACCTTAAGTATGGAAAAGTGCCAATGCGCCAGAACCCGCTTTTTTATACTACTCTTCCCATCTTCCTGCTGCTCTCCATCTCAATCGAAAATTTGCAAATAACCGTGATAATGACATTTCATCTTCGCCTACTTGTATCACATGTTCCGATTTTTTGAAAATTGCATCTGTCAAAACATCAATGATGAATTTATATTCATTTTTAAAACTGTCTTTCACCTTAAAGAATATATCTTTTCTTGACAATTCCATATTTGAAGATTTGGAAGGCTCTGTAAAAAATAATACAGTTATAACGGCTGAGAGTTCTTTGAGGACTATTTTATAAAATTTTGAGATTATCATAAAACGGAACGAGAAGTAACTTGTAAAGCATATATTTAAAATAATAAATTATTGTATTAAAATGTAATTAGTGCCATTAAATAATGTTAATTCACTAATTTCCATGACCATTTTCAGACATTAATCTATATTAATAGAATAATGTCGCACCACGCATTCCTCCATAAAAACTAGTCTCACTATTAAAATGGCACTCAATGGCAGCCAGTTTTTTTATATGTTATATTTAACACTATACACTATCAGTTCCTTGTCGAAAGAAGGTGGATAGCCGCGTTTAAATTTTTAAAACGACATTAGAAAATCGACTTCAAATAAAAAATTTACAATTTTTTATGTTAACTTGTCGCGCGATTTAAATATTAAAAAAATCAAAATTAGCAATAACAGTGCATAACCATCTATTCTACATGCCTCCAGAAAGTGATTCCATTTTGCCGGATTCCAATTGAAATAGTTTCTTCAGTTTAACAGCACTTTAAAAAAGGCAAGAATTTTTCGACGTGTCCACTTGTTTAGTGCGTACCGAACGGAGGCTATATGTCAACTGATGTCCAGGCCAGCCTAGAGCAGGTATATACCTACCCTGCTCGGAATTTTGTTCTAGGACTATCTGTAAACAAGATCTGAACGTAAAAAGACGAAAATTTAAAACTGAAAAATTTGACTTTTGGCCACGAAATCGGGATTTCGTCCCACAGTGCGCCGATATGAAACTTTAAGTACCAACAAAGTTGTCATCCTTCGCTGTATCTTCTATATATATATATATATATATATATATATATATATATATATATATATATATATATATATATATATATATATATATATATATATATATATATATATATATATTGTGAGGAGGGAAAACTAAAATAAAAACGACGATCGATAGAAAAACATACACAAGATGATTCACCAACTCTTCACATAAATAAGTGATAAAGCGTTAGAAGAAAAGTTAAATACAACTGTGGAAAAACGTAAACACGAAGACGCGTAAATGATAAAGCGATAATAAGAAAAGCTAAAAAACAACGATACAAGATGACTCGTCCACTATTCACATAAATAAATGATAAAGCAAAAAGAATTAAGTTAAAAACAACAACTGAGAAAATGCGTAAACGTGGAGACTCGTAAACGATAAAGCGACAATTAGAAAAGTCAAAAACAACGATCAGAAAATACTTATACACGATGATTCACCAATCTATCACGTAAGTAGACGATAAAACGGAAAGAAGAAAAGTTAAAAACAACTGAGAAAAGACGTAAACACAAAGACTCATAAACCTGCCATATAAATAAATGAAAAGATATCGCAACAGGAAAACAAGCAAAAACTATAAAAGCTCAACAAAAAAAAAGAAAGAATCGGACAGTTAACTGGAGTTAAGTGAAGTTAAGTGGAGAGAGAGTTAAGAGGAGAAGAATTAGATTTTTTTGGGAGAAGAGAAAAGAGTTTTTGAAGAAGAGATTTAAAAGAGAATTTTAAGAGAAAGAGTTTTAAAGAGATTTAAAAGAAGATTTTTATGAGAAAAGAGTTATAAGAGATTTAAAGAGGATTTTAAAGAAGAAAAAGAATTTTGTGGTAAGAAGAGTATTTTGATGAATAAACAGTTTAATAAGTAGTTGAATAAAAGAAGAAAAGAAGATTTTAATATTGATTGTTGGAGAATAAACAGAAGATTTAATTAAAGAAGAGATATTTGTAATAAAAGAAGATATAAAAGAAAGAGGAGTAATTGAAATAAAAAGTATTGAACACTGCAAGAAGCGTAAGTGAATGTTATTTGTATTATATAAAAGTTATAAGAGTAAGAGTGCTACCATTACACATTAATAGAACATTTGTTGAGTTTTATTATGTTAAAGAATATACTGAGGACGGCGATTATAAGTTTAGCCCTTTTAGATTAAACCTTGCCCATTCCTAACCAAACTATCCCTAAACCTCGCCCTTACCTAACCAAGTACTCCCCAGACCACTAACCTCGTTCCCAACCTCCATATACCTAATCCAAACATAACCTTAACCCAAACCTTCCCCTTCCCCTTAACTGCAAATAATAATAATAATAAAAATAAAAATAAAAAAAAAAGCGCCACCCTCACAATATATATATATATATATATATATATATATATATATATATATATATATATATAATTTGAGCATACAACGAAATTTTTCTTTAAGAACGCATTTCATTTTCTAAAAGAAAGCTCCGAAACAGTGAATTTTTTTAGGTCATGCAATATATGAGGTTACATGATATTTTGGAAAATATTCTAGAAATCCGTATGAAAAATCTACATTCAATTTACAGAAAACTTCAAAATCAATTAGATCCATACATACTCGTCTTGAATATCTTTTTTAATTGGTGAATATTCGGTATTAGAGCGTATAAGAGTTCAATATCCGTATGAATGCGCCTCACAAAGGTTTTACTTCGAAATCATTAAGTCGAAAAGTGTGTTTATTAATAATTTATAAGCGCACGGTTATAAGCAGTTGAGCATCGCACGCGCATCGTTTTACAAAATTAGAAAATTCAAAAATTGTATAGTTAGCAACATAAATTCGAATAAACTCGAATAGAATTATGACTGAAAAGAATTCTGATGTCTATTTATGGGTGAAAGCAGAACCCTTTGATATAGGTGTAATACCCGTACCACCACCAAGCAGGTTGACTCATCATGTGAGTCAATTTTAATTTTGCTTGCAGTGGTTGTTGTTTCTTTTACAGAATCATGATTCCTTTTTTTTTAAAAATCTCTTAAAATTACCTCCAGAAACAGGTTATCCATTTAAAACACTAAACCACTTATTTGTATACTAAGCAATAATATCTTTGAAGAATATTCAGAAGATACACAAATTCAATATTGAACTTGTTTATACTGATCATGCAGCTATATACTATGAATGATTCACAAAAAAGAATTATGAAAAACTTATAACTTTAAAAGTCTAAATATTAATACAAAATAAAGAAAAAAAAAGCTGAATAGAAAAAAAAACTAATCTCTTTAGTTTGAAATTTATTGAGTTAGTGAAATATTTTTCACTAATTGCATCACAATTTGTGAATAGTTAAGTCACAAATATTTCTTTTATGAAAATCTGCTTTTTTGTGGCACTAAGAATTTTAATAAGAAAGTTAAACTTTTGATAACATTTTTTTATATAGAACTTGCGAAAATTGCATGTATATGCAAAATGTAAAGGAAAAGCAGGATATCCTAGACTTATGTAAGTAATATTGTAATTTAATGGTTTGTTAGGGAACATTTTAAAAATGGCATAATTTAATTGTATAAAAATTCAGTAATCAAATTTAATGTTTTGTTTTTAAAATACTTCTATTATAAGGAAATGAAGATTAAGACTTTTTAGACAGAGATCAAATATCTTTTTTTCTTACCCAAATATCTTTCTAATAGTGTAAATCATTCCAGCTAAAATTCACCCTAAGATAAAGGTTCTCAAATTTCATTTTACTATTTAGTATTTAAAAAAAAACAACGTAGCTTTTTCTGAAAGTGTATGCAAAAATAAATGTGTTAAAGGTAAGAAAAAGAAGAGCATAATGTTGGTTGGTACCTTCTGAGAATGGAAATGAAAATGAAAAATATAAATAGTATGGCAAAAACTCATTGCCCCAGACATCTTTGAGGAATGATATTTAAAGCGTTTACACTTAGTAAGGTATTTTCATGCATCAATAACTAATTTTCCACAAAAGTTGTAAAATAATTCCAAAGACCATTTAAAATCTTCAAAACCAAAACAATGTCACTGTCAAATAATTGTGAGTCAGAAGGTTGAATATCTGCACATACAGCTGAATCTGATAAATTCACTTTAAGTTGTTTTCAATTATTACATTCAAAATTGTTACATTCAAAATTATTTACCTTTCAGTTTGATTTTGCAATTGAGAAAAGTAGCACAGACCAAAATCTTGACTAGAGCATTCAATCAAACTGATAGGGTATTGCAACCATCATTTTCATTAACTTATAAATTTCTATGGTGTGTTGAACAAACAAAAGATCCTGTAAGTTGCTTTTCTACACAGAACTGCTTTTAAAACACTTTTAATAAGCTTCCTGCAAAATCACAACAAAGTATCACTTTGGCTTATTAAAAAAATGAGCAGATAAAGTGGTTCAATAGAATAATTTGGATCAATACTTGTCCCTTTTTGTCTATTCTAATGAATTAATGGAGAATTGAAATTGAAAATCTGTCAAGATTTCTTAATAAATTGCAAAAAATAAAAAAATAATTAAAAATTATTAAAAGGTAGTAAAGTAATAGTTATTATTACTTATTTAGGAACAACAACTATTTATTATTACATACTACTATATGTAGATTGTTCTTCGTCTTTATTACTTAGTAAGTAGATCAATAGTTTTTGGCTTAAAATTTGTTTGATATTTTCAAAAATGTAAACTACAGAAATCAAACAAATTGATTTTTATATTTAACAAAAAGAAATTTAAATGCAACAAGCAATATTAAATATTTCCTAGAATTATAGCAAAATTCAAGTTGGTGTTATGTTTTTAAAATTTCTTTATGTGATTATCCTTAACCCTTTTGAGACGGTTCTTTTTTTAAAAGTAAGAATATGTTTTTTTTGTATTTTTATAATTTTTTTAGTCAATAGTACCTTATCTATTGGAAAAGTGGAAATAAACCATCAAGGGGCTGGCAGGGGTGATGGTACATATATGCACCAGCAGTCTTCTATAGTGGTTCATATGTGTACCATCAGTACCATACAAATATTGTTCTTGAAAAAAAGTTGAATTCTTTATTGTTGTATAATAGAGTATTTTTGGTCAATAAATATTGTATATTTTGAGCATAACATAACTAATTGACAAACAAAAATGAACATGCATGCATATTGTAATATTTTATGTATGATAAGCTGCAAAACATTTTCAGTGTAATGGAAGGTCGTATTCTAGACAAATTGTTTTTGTTTGTTTTTGTGTTTGGTTTTCCTCACATCATAAGTAAGCAATAAAACACTTTCTTCCACCATTTGTTTGATTTACGATCCAGTTCATATAGTCCTATCATTTGGTTTGCTAAATCCACCCCTCCCATAACTTCTTGTTGGAACGCAATCATCTCTGGGCAAGAAGCACTACATTTTGAGCAGTCTTTCAAAGTTTACATAACTTCTGTAACATCAGCTTTATGACAATTACTCCACATATGGACTTCTTTTGTGTCTTGCCATTTTATAAATAGCAGTCCATCTCTACTGCACTGAAACACATATTTGCCTCTTTTCAGCTTTTTATTGATTTTAGGTAAATATTTTTTATTTTTGTTGCACATTCCTAAAGCGCCATCAACAAATAAAAATATATGTATTTCAAGCAAGTTTTATCCACAAAAGGCGTCTAGATCAGCTATGTTATTTAGTGGTACATACATGAACCGAGAGTCTCAAAAGGGTTAATAGTTATTATCTGGGGTTGGCTTTCTTCAAAAACAAAAACTTTATAATTTTTTTTTTTTTTTACATCAGAAAAGAAGCAATTCAACTGATCAATTGAATCACAATCAAATTCAATTCCATTAAGTTGAAAATAAACAAAGAACATAAAGAGTTTATTAGACTACTGTGTGAAGAGTGGACCATGAGTTGTTTATAAAATGTTTGGCCAGAAAATTTGGTAAAGAATCTCATCTGTCATTAAAAAGCAATAACAAAAGTGATAATAATGCAAATATCCTTTTTTTTACTTAAGGAACCATTAGTATGAAAAAAATACCTTATTTAAAAGAAAGAAAAAGGGTCTTTTTATTTGCCTGTGCTAGATTTAGAGATTTTAGAGTTCTTTTCTCTCTTGACTCTAAGGGACACTTTCCTTCATAATGCAAAGTGCACTCTCCTTTATAATTCAAGGAACTAAATTATCCAGAATGAAACGTAAATTGCTTGAGATCAAAAGTAATATGAAACTTTACATACTCCAATCTTATTTAAACTTATTAGATTTAAAAACTGTAACTTTTTTTCACCCAAGTTTCACATGTAAATTTGATTTGTCATAAGTTCAATTAATTTTATCAGGAATTAAAATGGTAGTTGTTTACTGTTTAGGTTTCCAGTATGGCAGCATGTTGCTTGCAATAAACTATCAATAGATGAAAATCTTGCTTGGATGTAAGTTTATTAGTGATTTATTATTTTGATGTATTGATAATTTAGTAGTTTTAATAAAAAAAAATAAAGTAAAGCATCATTTTTACATTTAGGAGTTTCTTAATCAATGAGCCATGCTTTTCTTAGAAATAAGCAAGACTCTAGGATGCTCTCAATTTTAGATGATAATTTTTTTTTTTATATGTTTACAATTCTATCAATTTAAAAAAGATTACTATTGCTGAAATTACCAACTCATCTATGTTTTTCATTTAAACTTAAAGTCACCATGTATGATAGTACAAGTATACAGGATTGCATTCATATAATTTTTGATATAGTTGCATTCATATAATTTATTATACTTTTAAATAGACTGCAAAAAAAGAAAAAGTAATATTATTAAGCTAACAAAAGTAGAAACATCATTTTCAAGAGCAAACAAATTCAAGATTATCAAATTATTAAGAACAAAAACTTTTATTGGGAAAAAATTTGAACAAAAAACATTTAAAAATTGCTGATGAATTGGCTCACATGTAAAAAGACTACATGTACCTTAGGAGTGAATGTTGTTTATTAGGAAGGTTCACATAGGAACATTTAGACTCTTCACTTTTTTAAAAATAATTTTCTGACAAGTGATTGCCAAAGCAGGAGTGGACATCTGCATCAATTTTTCTGATATTTTGATGAACCTTCTTTAAAAGTTTATTACAGCTGTTGCCAGTGAATTGCCCACCATGATACTGGTGTTGCTTATTGTTCAACATTTAAGATCAATCAATTGCTTTAGGCCAAACAAGACAAAAACTCTTTAACAAATGATTAGCCACTCCAAGAACTAGGTGCAACTCAATGAATGGAATAGATTCAAGAATGAGTGTTTTATCTGGCAACTTAATAATAGACTAATTGATAAGAGTTTTGAAGTACCTTGCTCTTCTAATGTCAACATCTGAAGCTTTGAATGTAGCATTATCTTCTTGAGTTGATCCAAATGTTCAGAGCTCAACACATTGATTGAGATTTCTTGATTCAATACCACATGAAAGGAGGAGCACTTAAATGCGATTGAAGATCATAAATGATATTGACAAGTATCACATTGCTAAATAAAAAAAAATCACATTTTTTTAAAGATGAGCTTATCCAAGATCTATTTGATCATGTCACAACCTTCTGTGAAATTTTCAGAGATTGCCACAAGAAAATGTCTTTTAACTGTTTCTTTAGCTATTAAGGGAGAAAGAACCTTCTTAAATGGTGGTGATTCAGACTGTCATTTCAAAGAAGGAAAACCAGAGAGACTTTCAAAAAACCTTCTCTACCATCCATTCCTACTTTCAAGATTTGGTTTGGCTGTTTAGCCTGATCTCTGTAACAGAACATCTGAGAGCTTCTAGAACTTTGCAGTAAACCAGCAAGAGATTCGATTATTTTTTTTGAGCCTCAAACTTCTGATGCTGAGAACATGTCAGACATGTTTTTTTCCAAGTGTTTCCGATATAGAACCATGATTTTTTTTCCAAAATACCCTGAGAAGATACTTGCTCAATATTAAGGCAAGTTTTATCACATCTCTGTTTGACATTCCAATCTGATTTTGAGCTTGTATCAAAGTCTGAGCAGTAAAAGCTGGCCTTTCTGGAAATAGCTATCAAGCTTTGGAGGTTGAGGATGTTAAACATAAAAAAATTAAATAGGAGTTTTACTCACTACAAAAGTTAAAATTATGCCAAAATCTAGATAAGTTACCTTATTTATATGCCACCAGAAACCTATGACTGGTGGCATAAAAAAGCATACCTGAAACTACTGGAAGAGCTTATTCTTGACCTAGATAAACCTAATTCTTAACCATAAAGCCTAACTCTGGCATGGGGAGAAGAGATTTTGTTTAAAATTGCAAGTGCTGCTACTCTTTTAGCAACAACTTCATCTATCCAATAAACTTCCAGTAAGTTTTGCTGCAATACTACTTTTGTGTAGGCATGATGGAGCCATCTGCTTATGATGGAGAGGCAGGTTGAACAGCATTTTTCAACTGTTGACATGTTTTGTGGCAAATTTTTAAATTTTTCTCGCAGAATAAATAAGACAATTATGAGAAAAATCTCTTGTTGTGGGCCAAATCCTAATAGAAATTTAAGCTAGTATAGGGCGAAAAGTAACAGGTTCACCATTGTTCTTTCTTCATTGGCATTTTAATAGTATTTAGCTTTTGCTGAAATAAAAAACTGAAAAACCTAAACACAATTTTTTAAAAAATAACACATTTAGAAATTGAAACAAGGTAAGAAAATCCATTTAATGTATTTCAAATTTTCAAAACTGGTTTTTTAACTTAGATAACAATGAACAATTTTAAAGATTATACTAATTTGATCTTGTAAACTTGTACTATCATACCCTAAAAGGTGTTTCTTGGGTCAGAAAATTGATTTAACTTGCTTACAGTCACACTGTAATCTTAGTTTGATGCATGTTCTGTATGAATTTGTTCTTCCAAGACATGAATCCATACAAGCTGCATACTATTAGTCTGCTGACTAGACTAAAGTTTTAGCTTATGATGCCATTTTGTATGTTTCAATATATTTTAAGTATAAATAAATTTAAAAATATCTAAAAAATTACTTTAGTAATATAATTAATTATTTGAAAATTTTGATATTATTATTTAAATGGGGGGGGGGGGGGCATTTAGTTTACATGTTTATTACAGGAAGGCATGGCATCAAAAAGATTGAATAATATTTATTTTTAAGGAGTTAAAAGTAAAGACACAACTAAATTTTTTTAGCAGAAATTACTAAATTAATTTTCAATGAAGTTATGTTGTTGTACATGATGAGCTTGAATTGTTTTATGTGTTAAAATCTAAGTATCAATTGAAATGTTCCCATGATATCACATATCAGCATTATTTATCTGCAACTAAAAATTATTATCTATCAAAATCATGACTTGCTGCCTAAGCAGTAACAACACCTACTACCATTATTGTTTTTTATTCTCTATACAATAATCATACAAGCATTGGTTTTCTGTGGTTTATTTTAATACTTTTTAGAAATATATAAATATTTTCTTCTGATATCTATATTCTTATATCTACAGATAATGTCACAAATGTATATTCCAAAAAAAAGTTTATTTTAAAATGTTTATAATTTCTAGATAACTAGTGGAACTCTTACATTAAAAAAAATGTTTACTAGTTTATAAATTGCAATAAATATCAATTTTGGAGTATTTTATTTTAATACTGTTACTAAGCTAATAATGTAAATAAGTGATTATTTAACAAATATTTTAACTGTGCTTTTTTTTTTTTTTTTTTCTTTCTTTTTTTTTGTTACTAACAGACCTAATTAGATACTTTAGATGTTTTATAGATACTTTCATACATGTGCAGTTCTTACAGATCTTCCTGGCTCTGAAATACTTCCTAAAAGTGATCTTAAGGGTGAGTTGTTAAATTTTCTGTATTTTTAATATGAAGCCCTCTGTATTGTTAATGTTAAGGTCTCTGTTTTTTTAGTATGAAGCTGTCTGTATTTTTAATGTGAAGCTCTCTGTTTTCATTAAATAAAGTATATTATAGAAGAGTACCTTTTTGTAAAGTTTTAAGGGCTGCAATTTAGAATAAACTGTTCTTACTATAACTTACATTAACTTTCACCACCAATATTTTTTTCTAATTAAATTTTTTCAAATTATTTTTTACTCCTCAATATTTGAATTAGTAACTTAATTAATGACTTTATTATTGGTTTTATTATTGTATAAATTATTACTTAATTAATCAAAACAGTCTTGCAAAAAGTTTACTTGGATCTATTTGGATAAATCGTTATTGCTTGGCAATAACTCTTCATGTTAAAATAACTAAAAGTACATAATATTAAGCCAGATATATTTTTACAACAATTTACAAAGAGTAGTAATTAGCATTTTATTACTAGTATTAAAACTGTTAATTTTAGATATCAAAAAGAAAAAAAGTTATAAACCCTTAAAAAAGCAGGGATATCTCCATCATAAATACATTTGCATTATAAACATTGTAGATACAATTTCAATTTAATGTCAGTGTGTCAGTCAAATATATCCAAAAATCATATTATGTATTTAGCTATTTTTGTTTATGATTTAGATCTGGGTAAAGAGAAGCGTAGTGTTGACTTGCTCAAATTTATCCTGTATTTATACATTCAACATTCTCATGTTATTTCAATGAAATCTGCAGTTGTCACCGGAGATGAATATCCAAATTGTAATAGAATTCAGGATTTGGAGGGTAGGGCTGCCATTGGAGTAAAGGTAGTTTTTCTTAAAAATGGAAAGATAAATAATCAGAACATTAAAAGTTGCTTTATGTAATCACATACAAGAAGGGTCTATTAAATTAAAGATAAATAGTTTTTTAAATTTCTATTTAAATTGATCATCAGGTGTTTGCACAATATTTTTATTTCATTCTTTTAATTATGAAGGTTTTTTAATTTTTATTTTTAATTTTTAGAATATTGATGAAAATGCACAAATGTCATTCATTATGACACGTATACCAGAAATTCTTGATCTCCTCATAGAGCCAGGTTTTATTACTTGATTGATTTGAAGTTAAAAATGAAAAAATTTCTTAGAATTTTATTACAATAAAGTTTATCGATAGTTTATAGCTTTTATGCAATAAGTAGGTTTGAATGTATTTGTTATTTAATACTATTTTTGATACTTACATAAGCAGTTGTTAATATTTATTTTTTGTAAAACAGCAAATAATGTTTCAATTTCTCACACTTTTTATCTTTTATTTTATCTTAAGCCTTTATATACATAAGATAATCTTTTATCTTTTAATCAAAGGTTCTCATACATAAAATATCTGTAAGTTTATTTAAAAAATTGCGATAGTGTTTTTTAATTACAATAAAACACTTAAGATTTATTTAATCATGCTTATAATGCTTAATTGTGCATGTAAATACATAAGTTTAACTTCTCCTTGATGAACTATGGCATTTGGGGTTTGAACAAACAAAGTGATAAATTACTTGATCATCATGACCAGTAGTAGACTTGTACAAGTAGTAGTAAACAACAGAAGTTTTCAACTTTTTTATAACTTAACAAACTAAAAAAAAAACTTTTTAAACTTCACTTTTTTAAACTTTTACAAACTGTGATATGCTTTACTTATCACCAATGTCTTGAATCTGCATCAACTTTAATTATTTAATTAAAGTACTCAATTGTTGATTTTATTTGGTTTTATCTGCATCCTAAAAAATAGTCTTAAATTTGAATTTATTATGAAATATGGTATTTAGAGCAAATATGCTGTTTTCAATCAGACAAATTTACTAACATTTTTTAAAACTAAGTTCATGAGCTAAAACTAAAAACTAAGTTCATATATTGAAAAAGATTTTTAAAAACTACTAAAATGAGAAAATGTTACCATTTTAATATTTGTGTAAAATATAAAGATAACTGGCACTATAAGATTTTTTTTGTGATAGCAGTCTAATATTGTTTTGTAACATCATGTGTGTGTTTTCCTGCCTGTTATGAAACTTTTGTAGTTCCTTAAGAAAAAAACTAGTAAAAGGAAAAAACGTTTTTTCAAAAAACAATTGTTTCTTCCTTTTTTGTTTGTTTGTTTGTTTGTTTTTAAAGTTTCCTAAACAACTGTTTCTATCAAAGAATTCAACTATAATTTTCATTAATTAAAGTTCTGTAAGTAATATAGCAAAGCATTTTTTATTTAGAATTTTGTTAATACAAACAACGACAAAAATTTTTCAATAATTCAGTCATCATTCTATATCTTTTAGATTTGACTAGTGGTACAGATGAATTTCTAAAATTAGAAGCTGTCAATTCACTGAGTTTTCTACTAGGCTCCACATATAGAAAGTATGAAATACTTTTTCCTTTATTGTATTGAATCTAAAATTAAAATACAAATAACTATAAATTATCCTAATAAATGTATCACTTTAATGGAAAAAATAAATAAATATACAATATACACATTTGAAAAAATTCATTTTATATTGATACAATTTTTTTCTTTTTTTCTTTTTTTCAAAGTTTAATTTTATATATTATATTAAAAAAAGATTATCAGTTTACTTTGTTTATTCTCATCTAAATGTTAATTTTAACACCCACTTTATCTTCAAAAATAATCAATTTATCTTCTCAGTAAGTTATTTTCCTTCTTTAACCTTTAGTTTCCATACTTTTTTGTGGATTAAGAGGATTCTGAACCATTCTGATAGAAAGCCCTTATTTTTGAGTTGCTAAATTATTAAGAGTCCAGTTAAGGTGCAATCTACCTTTATGTTAATAATATCCAGAAGCAACATGAAATGTCTTAAAATTAGTTATATTTCTTACTACACAATAAACAAAGAATTTGATTTTAATTGAATGTTTATTAGGCTGTAATTTTTTTTTAGTCAATTTCAAAGCACATCCTTATGCTTTGAGAGTATTTGACTGAACATACATTTAACTTAACCGTATTTGAAAATTTAAAAAATTTGTATTTAAAATAAGAGTGCGACAAGCTTGAGAAAAACACCAATTAAACATTTTTAAAAAAGTAAGAACACTGTGTTGCATTTATTATTGTTTCTGTTACTGTATATTACATTTTTGTAATTTCATTGACACCTTTTAGAAGAAGAACAGTTTTTTCAGAGGGCATAGTCTGTCTACTACCAAACTTAATATAAACTTTCTAATAAATTTGGTTACCAAATAAATGGCAGAAAGAAAAATAAGTCAGAGAAATTAGTTGAAAATCAAAGTTAGTCAACTGCTCTAGATAAAATTATTCAGTATAAAATCATTTTTTAGGAATTCATGAGAAACTCTTCTGTGTAGCTTTCTTTAAATGAAGTTGTGATAAACAGATTATGAATAGTCAGGTTATATAGAAACATCTAGTTAGAGAGCTTATCAATGTTATCAGAGATTTAGATATGAGCCAATAGTCGCAAGTAATTCATATGGCTTCTGTTTCAACTTTTATAGCAAACTAAACAACAAACTTCAACAAAATAATCCCTAATTAAGAAAGCTCTAAAAGTAATACGTTTTGATGTAACTTTCTATTTGCTAAATATTACATGTATTCTCTTTTATTTCTTGCAGAAGCTAGCCCATAACACACCACCTGCTGTTAATCCACCAGTAATCATGAGAAGATACCTTAAAAAAATACTTGAAATTAAAAAAATATATATTATTTTTACCACCTGCTAGAAGTTGAGCAAAGTTTGAAAATTAAGAGAAAACGCCTACGAAAATATATTCATGTATGTTTTTGATACAGCCACAACTCATTTTGTACAACTGAAGATCAATGATATGATTTTTTTTCTTTTTTATACAGATTAAAGTTATACTTGAAAAAAATTATCCAGTTTTCTTTAATTTTTCTCATTTATATTTTAGTTTCTTAAAAATTAGTGAGAATTTATTTGAAAAAATAATAAATACAGAAAATGTTAATTTATCTTTTACACAGAGAAACTTTTTCAAATCTGTTCTTTATATACGATAAGAATTAATGGATTATGTGAAAAAAAATTTTTTTGTTGCATTCCTTTATTTTTTTAAGCTGCATGTAGCCTTTAAGTCATTGACTAATTTTTATTATGCTAATTTTACAACCTCCCAAATATCTTTTTTTTTCTAAAGCAACTATTTTGTTACCTCATCATAATTTTCCATTATTTTTCCTTTAAATATAAATCTGCTTGCCAATTTAATTATCTTATATCATTATATTAGAATATTAAAACCATCTCTTAGTTTTAGAAGCCATATGCTTAAGATTGCTATCCTGCTTATATGCCAAAAGCAATAGCATATTATTCTCATATAAAAGCATTATTTCGTTAAGTATGTTAATATAAATATCAGCTGTCATAATGTCTTAGAATCTCTAAAAATTAAAGGTTAACCCTTTAGAGCCCCGTGTAGCAGATCTGCAACAAATATTTATTAACCTGGCATTCGAGTATGGCTTATCTATTCATATCAAAAATGCCCATTGTGGCATATTTGCAACAACAGTTTCATTACTTAATTAATTTGGATATTGTAAGTTTGTGTTGTCAAGAAAAACACCAACACTCAAATCTTATTTTTAAAGAATGGCAATATTGTCTATAATGTGGCTCCAAATTAGTTTCTTTTATATAATTTTTTGACTGTTAACATACGAGTTTAACGTTTCTTTAAACATAAAGAAGTTTAAAGAAGTTCTTGCAAGTGTTTGTTGTAGTTTTTATAATTTTAAATGTATGAAATAACATGCTTAGGTTTTATGTAGCAGATATGCTACAATGGGATATTTTATGCATATTAATTTTGTTTAACTTATAATTAATTTTAGATGTATAAAAACAAAAATTATAACATAGAAGAGGCTCTTGCTTATATTCTTGATGGAGATAGTGACTTTGATGACTTGAATGACTCAGATTCAGATTATGAGCCTGAGAATATCAATAAGATTGTAGATAATGATTTTTGTGATGAAGGACCTGTTCGGCAACTGAATGTAAATTGTGAAGAAGAAAATGTCCCTCATGATAATAATAATAGTAGTGATGATGACCAACCTTTGTCTAATATGGTAAATAAGAACAAACCAGTAAAATGACTATGAAAAAAGGTTGACTTACATGTTGGTGATACAAAATTTCAGGAGCTATCACCACAACCCATACCAGATGACAGGACTCCCTATCAATACTTCAAAATGTTTGTCACTGATGAGCTTCTTAAAATAGTAACAGAGCAAAGCAATTTATACAGCACTCAATTAACTGGTTCAAGTATTAATTTAACACCAAAAGAGATTGAAAAATTTATTGGTGTCTATATACGGATAGGGTTTGTTAAGATGCCATTGATTAGATCATATTGGGAAGCATACATGAGCTATGATGGCGTTAGCTCTGTTTTGTCACGAAATCGTTTTTATCTATCTTGCATAGTTTACATTTTGTTGATAATATAAATGTAACACAGGAAACTAAGGATAGTGACTGCATTTGGAAGTTGCGCCCTTGGATTACAGGACTGCACACAAATTTTTTGAAGGTATCACCAGAAGAATTTCATAGTGTGGATGAAATCAGAATTGCTTTTAAAGGACGCTCTTTAATAAAGTATTACCTACCAAACAAACTAACCAAATAGGGATTGAAACTTTGGGGTAGAAGTGGATCTAGTGGATTTCTTTATAATTTTGATGTTTACCAGGGTAAAGAAACCGAATCGAGTAAAGCATCAACATATGGAGTCGGTGCATCAATAGTCCTTAATATGTCATTCAGCTTACCATCTGGTCATAACTTTAAAGTATTTGCAGATAATTTTTTCACATCGCTAACTCTGTTGGATATGCTCAAAGAACAATCAATTCGGTTTGTAGGCACCATTCGTACAAACCGTTTGAACAAGTGTCCGTTACTATGTGAAAAGGATTTAAGTAAAGATGGCCGTGGAAGCTATGATTATCGTACTGACACATATTCAAATTTAGTTTTGCTACGCTGGTATGATAATAAAGCTGTTACTTTAGTATCTTCATATGTTGGAATTGAACCGGTTTATACTGTTAAACAATATGACCGAAAGTATAAAAAGTATATAAATGTTAATCAACCCTATATTATTAAAACATACAACAAGTATATGGGTGGAATTGATAAGCTTAATATGATGTGCTCATTTTACAAAGCTAATCTTAGGTGTCATCGTTGGTATATCTACATTTGGGCGCATACAATAATGATCGCACTAGTAAATGCATGGTTTCTATAGCGTAGAGATTTAAAATTAATAAACCCAAAATTCAAAACATGTGCCCCTAAAAAAGTTTCAAGCAGAAGTTGCAACAAGTCTAATAAAGGCAGAGAAATGTAAGGTTGGCAGACCATCTCTTGAAGCTATGATACCACCAAAGGCTAAAAGATCTGTGGTCCAAAGCAACCCAACGCAAGACATAAGACAAGGCGGAGTAAACCATCTACCAGCATACACTGAGAAAAAACAACGATGTAAAAAATGCCCTGCAGGGTTTTCATACATTCAATGCCAAAAATGTAATGTTTGGCTTTGTATGCAAAGAGAACGAAATTGTTTCATTTATAAAAACTGGTACTACCAATAGAGACATAAAAACATTTAAAACCTTTTTTTTCCTTAAAAGCCCGTTGTAGCAGATATGCTACAATTTAAAAAAGTTCATTGTCAAAAAAAAATTTCAAAAAAAGTTATGTTTTTGTATTTTGCACCACAAAACATGTACTTACACAGTTGATCATAATTTTTGTTTAAAGTTAAGCTTGGGTGGGCTCTAAAGGGTTAATGTTCACAGCTATTTCCAAGAAAACCCTTTTGCATAGTTAATTTTGTCTGAGAGATATTTGATTTTTAAAATTTTGATGAAAAACACCAATTTACAACTTTCAAGAAAATTATATATTCTTTAATCCATAAATATTTAAAATAATGTTACATATAAGTAAAAAGAATAAAAACTGTTAATACATTTTTATATGAAAAATTTTGAATAATAGTTACACAGCCATTTGTGAATGATTTTTGCGTAAATGGTTCCATTTTGATACACTTCTTTCCATTGATAAGATATTTTTCTTGCTAAAAAATTCCAAGTATATGTATTTAAAATGACTATACAAAGGTTTGCTGATGTAGTTGATAGTTCACTGCAAAAGCTTTGAGCCATGTACTGGATGCAATTTGTATCTTTTTATCTTTTCCAGTGGTTTTGAATTTTGAATGAATTGCTTCTGTTGTCTCAACAGAAGCAATTCATTCAAAATTCAAAACCACTGGAAAAGGGTGTCAACATTCTGTAACAGCTTACTTCAGTCATTCCCTGCAAATTGACCATTATGAAAGGGTTGCATTTGAATGTTGGCTACAGCTTTACAGGCCATTCTCTTGCTTCTGGCTAGTACTGCTTCAGGTTCTTGAACAGGTGGTTAACACCTAAAATTTGTTGGTGTTTTTCACTGTAATTTTAAAAATAGAATATCTTTGTCTGAAAAAATTAAAAGATTTGGAAATTTTGTATAGTTATTCTACTGCATGTGTATATTAATACCCCCAAAGGCTCTCTAAGAAATTGATAAAACATAAAACCTGATTTTTTATAGACAGTGGTCTGTCATTGCATCTACTAAATGTTCTTTAACTATATTATATTTAGTTTTAAATTATTTTTAATTGTGGTGCTGGAGTAAACAGATACATTTTAGCTTTACAAACAAACAGTTTATCATCTACACAAGTTGTTTTTCTTTTGTGATCTCTAGTTTCAACACTTTTTGTGGCTTTAAGAACATTCTGAACATTCCAACAAAGTGTTTTAAAATATTTGTCTTAAAGTCTGTTGATATGACTTTCCATTGTTTCAGAATTGCTGAATTACTAAGAGTTAAGCCAAGGTACAATATATCTTTCTGCCCATAGTATCCTAAATTAGAACTATCTTATGAAACATTTGTTTACATATATAAAAATATCGCAAATTATTTACTTAATATTTGTATCTTTCTTGCTAAATAACAATTAAAGATTTTGGTTTTAATTGAATTTTTATCAAGCTGTATTTTTTTTTTTTTTTTTAAACAATTTTTACTTTAATTATAGTAATTAACTAAACATACATAGATCACTTAACAAACTTACCATGTTTAAAAATATACAGAATAATATTATTCAAAACTGGAATGCAACACATGTCTTATAAGCAACAACAAATAAAATTTTTAAAAAAAGTAGAAAAGTTACTATGGTGTATTTATTTTTATTTCCATCACTGTATGTAATAAATTAAGAAACAAACTGTAGACAATTAATATTGAAAGCTTTCATAAATGTCTTATTTTTATTTTAGTGTATTTCAAAGTAATTCATTTTTAAACTATTCTCACATATTTTGATTTTATGGTTTAAAATGACTTTAAAAAGCTTTTTTTTTAACAGTAGTTTGAGGTGTTTTTTTATTTTCTGTATATTTGTTTAGTTACAATGCCCCTCTAGGTGAAACAGCATCACAACAAACAGAGGCTCAAAAAGCTGGATTCTCTAAGGTTATGACTAAGTTCTGTTACTGGCTGAAATAGCTGCCTAACATTACAACCTTGATCTAACTTTTCACTAAATTCTATATCAACTACTGAATAAGACTTCAAAATTGTTTAGTTAGGTATGTTTGTTCTTAAATATTTTAGGAAGTCAAAAAGTAATTAAGCAATCGTATTAAGAAAAGAAATCAAGAAAGTACCATTAAACCATGCAGCTGATAAATTGATAAACGACTTTTAAAAAACGGTTATTTTCGTAGCTACACATTGTTAAAAACCTAATTTAGCATCAGAACCTTTGTTCTGCAATTGAAGGGAATGGAAATCCTGGAGTTATTTTACTTTTATTCATAATAAAATGCTTCTATTTTCATGACAAAAAAATAAAAAATTTATTGTTTACCAAAGTTAATCTAATTTATTTTTGCCTATAATTATATTTGAATATTATGGAAAGTTTTAGTTTAAGCAGAAATGAAGTCATTGTTTTCATGTTAGTCAGCTATTTTGACAACTGATATTTCTCCTTTTTTCTTTTTTTTTTTGGTAAACCTGAGTAGAAGCAGAATTCTGCTTTTATCAGTAATCTATACAAATGTTGTTTACAGTAATTGGCTACCTTACGTACAAAAGAACTTATTTTTATTGATTGAATTTCTTAGATTCTATAAAACTATATATTTATATTTAATGATAGATGGTGAAAATAGCTTTTTGTACTTCACTAGATAACACAAGCATTCAGCTCTAAAAGGCTACAAAGCTGGATAAAGGGATGTTTGCATCATAATCCATTTGGTGTTTTATCATGCTTAACATCAGGCATAAGATTGGGTTGTAGAGGTTTTAACTGTGGTGATGACAGTAAGTCAACTTTTTTTTACTCTTCCAATATTTCTCTATGACCTCATTATAGTATGCAACTAATTTTAATTGAACAGTTTTATGTAGATGTCCTCAAAGGTTAGTGAACTTTTAAAATATTTGTGAAAATAACAGTGGCATTCCTTGGAAAGGTTTTATAGCCTATAATAGTCACACAATAATATTGAATATCAAATGAAAGTTATTTATTAGGTATTTGAATAAATTTTCACTGTTGAAATTGGTATTAATCAATATGCTTTTAACATTTTATTTACATAATTATACTATTTATTTACATAATTATACTAACATTAAATATTGAAAAATAACTAGTATTTTTAATATTAATATATTTGAATTAAAAATCTCTTACTAAAGGCTATTTTCACATAAGTTTGAAAACTTTAGTGACCTTAGAAACTTTTAAATAATTTTCAATCTCACTAAATTTTTTATTCTGACTGATAAGTTTCATTAGCAATTTAATAAGCTTTTGTGTATACAAAAATCTGAACAATTTTTTTTAGGTATAAATACAAGCATTAATTTGAGTATATCTGATGACACGATTCAGAGCAATCCATCACACAATGAAATAAATAATTTTAAAGATCACAATACTAAAGAAACTGATATAAGTGCTTATTCCAAATCTCCACAAACAAATATTGTTAATAAAGTGATTTCAAGTTCTAACTATGCACCCGAAATGTGAGAAGTTTTTTTTTCTGATATTTTACTATCAGATTTTAGGTATGCAATCAAGAAAATTAATATGTAACGCTCTAAAATATTTTATTCTGGTCCTTACATGTTAATGAATTTGATTCTCAGTTTCAGTATTCTAAGAATTAGAATTTTTATTTTTAAAGTAAAAAGACTTAGTATTTCTTACAGATACAAACGATTGATTTGCAATCAAATTTGTAAGCGCACCATAGCTCGAACAGGAAACTACTTATTGCATTCATCTGTAAACATTCATAGATGCCAACACTCACATCTTTACTTACTATCTCCCCTTCGATCTGTGTTAATTGAAAAATGCCACAATTCAACTATTGTTCTTGGTGCTGTGGCTACATGTGTAATAGTGGTTGCATGTGAAAATATTTGCTTGATTGCCATTACTAAACGACTATCTGTAATGTAAGTTAATATCATTTATGAATGAAACTTTTAAATCTATTTTTTCAAATTTTCTGAAAACTAATTTTAATAAATTAAATTAGTTGCATAAAGTTTGATTGTTAATCAAAACAAAAAGTTTAAAAAACAATATTTTATTAACACCTTTCAGATTAAGTGTTTTGTTTTAAATTAGGTTGCAATTTTCAAATTTATTTAAACCTTTATTATGTACTTTAGAATGTTTTCACAAATTTTTGCATAATTATAATAAATATGGATCTCAAATAGGTCATGGCTCATGGCACAGAGAGGTTAAAAAATGCTTTTTTTTCAGCTCATCTTCTAATTGTTCTTTCCATGTTTGTGTCCCATCAGAACCTGTACTCATTGGAAAAAATGAAAATATAAAAATGGCTCCTTACTACACATGGTATCCTCAGTTAGAAAAAGATATGAAACTTGTGGGAGTGCAATCTGAACCAAATTATTGGAATTTACCTATTGTTTTAGGTAAATATTTATCTGAGGAAACATATATATTCATTGTTATTAAAAAGTATATAATAGAAACATGTATTAAAGTTTTCTTTTTTACTTTATATTGGATTATAGGTTGCAAAGGTGATAATAATCAAAATACATGGTTTGAATTTCCCCCCGAAGAATTTTCCAAATTTGTTATTCCATTCAATTTTGAAGGGACAACTAAGGTAAGTATATTTTCTTTAAAAAAAACCCACAGTTTTTCACTTTTTTTTGTTAGATAGTTTTGTAAAAATAATACTTAGTTACTAGGAAAGAGAAATAGTTGAATATTTAAAAAAACAGTTTTTGGTTTTCTATAGTATTTTTTTGTTATATATATTTGGTTTTCTATAGTATTTTTTTGTTACATATATATAAGTAGAAGTTTTAATGGTTAATTTAGCATTTCTTGAGATATTAGGCATGTAAAAAATGCAAAGTATTAAGTGTTTCATCATTTAATCTTAAACTTAGCTTATTGACAAATAGATTATTAGCATAAAATGATGAAAGAGACAGCCAAAGGAGTTTTATCAAAGAAGCATTGACTTCAAAAATTTGTTGCTTGTTTGTTTTTGTTTTTTTGTTAGATTAGATATTGCCATTTCTTTGAGAACTAATTTAGAATTTGGTTCTATATTTTGCTTCTTTGATAAAACTCCTTCGGCTGCCTCTTTCATGGAGAACACAAGCTCTTCTGAAAAAGATGGAAATTTTTGTACTTGTTTCTGACTAGTTTCATTTTCTGACAAATTTTCCTCATTATAGACTCACTTCCCTTTTGCTTAAACAAACCATTAAACAAACTTGATACAGTAGTAGCAATTGTATTTCTCTTTGGAATGGAATTTTTAAAATGTCACGAGTGGCTCCATTAATGACATCAGGATTATTTAGGTATTAAACTAAGTCACTTACATATCACTTCTCGTATTAGTATCTCTTTTAGAAAATTAGTCAACTAGCTCTTGACTAGAGGTGTTTTCCAGTATTTTTATATGCTTGAAAATGAAGTTCAGAATGTCATCAGATGAGAGCAAATTCCAATCTCTTCTGCAAAGTACATCAGCACCAAATTTGATTGGTTCTAGAGCATTTACTAGATTTTGTAAGGTGGTAAATTCAGAAATCATAATCTCACTTGATAACTTAATCAGTAACATTTGAATACAATTCTTAAGAGTAAAGAATTTTGAAATCATCTCTAGTAAGCTGTTCTTATGTGTCTTAGAGTCTAAGATTGCAGCTCCTTTCCAAACTCAGACTGGACATTAGGGCATCCCATACTTTTCAGAAATCACCTTTTTTCAACCATAAACACTAGGCCCCACATATTTTTTTGCTCAAAGGTATATAAATGTAGGATCTGTTAAAAAAAAACTCATATTATGAAGTCTTCATTTGCAAAAATGGACTTTATCGCTTCATTTTCTAGACAAAAAAAATTAGCTTTTGGCAAAAATAAAGTTGTTGCAACAACAGTATAAAGACCCATTACACTTCTTGATAAAATTAAGCTTTTTTTTTTGACTTATCTTTATATAAATATAAAGATAAGTAAAAAAAAAAAGTTCAATTTTATCAAGAAGTGTAATTAGATTTTGGCTTATCTTTATATAAATACAAAGATAAGTCAAAACCTTTTAGTAAAATAATCTTATTTAAGAGTACTTAAATAAAAATATTTTAATAAAAGGTTTTGACTTATCTTTATATTTATATATTTTTCGTATTTCGATTTTTTTGTAATTATTTATTTTAACCCACAAATATATTGCCAAAGCAAAAGAGATATTTGACAATGAGTATGAAACAGTATGAAAACACTAGTGGTTTAAAAACAATAAAAAAGGCAAGCATGCTTGACTTAATTGGCAATATAGAATTTTTTAAAATAAATATATATTAGCATTATCTGAATATTATAGACAATGTTTTAATAATATTAAATTACTTTGATAATACTTTTATTAATGATTTCTTATAAAAAATTTATCATTAATAATACTAATATTATTGATAAATAATATAATGATAATATTTTATTTCCAGAGAAAAGGAAGAGCTTTTATCTTCTAAACTAATACTTTTAAAAAAGTATTTCACTAGTTAATTTTGTATGGTGTTGAAGTTACATTTAAGTTCATTGTTTATGATAGCACAACTACAAATACAAGTCATAATAGAGATGTTATCCATTATTTAGAGGTTAAATTTTAAAAAAAGTTAGGATGGGTAATATGTTCACTTAACACAAATGAACTTTGCCTTCAACATCTAATAGAAGATGGTAAGACAACCTCAAAGATCCCTAAAGAAGTTACTTTCCAAGGTGACTGAAAAGGAAAGAAATTACAACTTCCAGCCTATATCTGTAAGTCCTAGTTTAATTGAACTTCGTGAAGAAATAGTAAATGAGTTATTATTCAGATTAGAAATATGCCTATAAACAATACCAGATATTAATTTTAGGAACTCTTGCTGAAAGTTTGAAAAACCAAAAACCAGGCACTGTGGTCTATTCAAGGTGGCTCAACAAAGGTTCTTCCTTATCTTCATTGTGAGTATGCAAACATGGATTAGAGAGAGATGAGCTAAAAAAATTATGAATTAGTTGTTAAGTTTATTGTATCAGTTTACTTCCCTATGTGGTTGCAAGTCAAAGTGAAGCATAGTTGGATAGAGAGAACACAACACATCCTGAACCAATTTGCCCATATAAAACTTAAAGATGAAAATGTACTATCTTTAGCATGGTATTGTCATTCTAAAACCTTATTACAAAGTTTACTTTACAGTCAAAACAAGGTTGAAAGGAAGTTTGCTGTTAATAAAATTTTTGAAACTAGAAAACATCAGAAAATGAGAATCCTCATTCTCCCAGAGCATACAAGATTCCTAACTTAAACTTGCATGGAACCACATTGACTGACCTTATAACATGGAAAGAAGCCTATAAACCTGTCAAACGAACAATAGTGATGTAGAAAAATTCCTGATTGTCCTATGGTATTTCCATATTTCTCTGTTCACACACAGAGAGGGCAGTTAAGGAGTAAAATTAATTTTTATTATGCTTTGTAATATACTATAATTGATAAAAGTTTAATAAATATTTATAGTCATGAAAGTAGTTTTTAAATGATAAGCTTTTTTTTAGGAAACTGCTGCTTTTGAAACTGCCTTTAGTTTTGAGAGAAAATTTGGTTTTATCTGAGCAAGAGCAGAAAATAGAGCAATAAACCCTCTTTTTAATAGCATGAAGGACATCTCTTCATTTTAGCATTCATTTTAGTCATTTTTAGTGCCTATAACAGAATATATTTTAGAGATATTTAGATATTAAGATATATTATTAGAGAGAAAATAGTTTAATTTTTGTTTGTTGATTTTTATAAGCTTTATATTGTATTGTAGAAAAAGCAGTAATGAAACCTGGCACCTATACATAGAATATGATGGGGGGCCTATACACCACTCGGATTTTTCCAAAAAAATCTTTTTTTATTGACATCCAATCTGGTGAAAAAAAAAATCGTTTTTTATACTATCTGTATGGGATAGTCTTACATATTTTAAACTTCGCTCCCCCTTCCCCATTTGAGTTACTATTTGCAAAAATTAAAGTCTATTTTTGCAAATGTTGCTTTTACTTTGATCAATTTATATATGCCACCCCTTAATGCGTGTACCTAAAGGCAAAAAAATCCTTGGGGCCGACCTTGTTAGTGAAAGTTGAAAAGTACTGGATACCCTACTGGACATGCTTCTGTGGAACCATGTCATTTTTAACTGGACACTTTCAAAACACTCTGACACATTTTTTGACCTTGTTGATGAGATTTGTTACATCCTCCCTGACCATTGGAAGAGCTTAGGCACCTACTTCTGCTGAAATTTCTATTCCTCCATTTTCATCACTTAATCCTCACTTTCACATCATCTTCTTGGTCTTCTTCTAGAATAATGACTTAATCTGGTTTGACAAATCTTCCTAGATTGCCTATATAGAACGTCACAGACAGCCAAGTGGACTCCATGTGCTAGACAGTTGTTAGACTGGTAAAATGGAGTTACTAAATTTGTTCATCATAGTGGTTCTATCTGTGGTTACTGCAAAAATATCACAGACAAAATTTAGCTTAAAATCTTTCAGTTTATGATCAACATTTATGTAGCATTTCTCTGCTGGCACATGTTTCCAAACTGGTGTGTTGTCTTTGTGGATTTCAGAAAATCATTATCAAACAGAGAACAATCCAAAAGGTATAAAGTTTCAGAGTATTTCATCAGGAAAGTTAAGAAATTTTACAATTTCAAGTCTTAATGAGCCATTAAATATCCAAACTGATCAGATAAGCAATCACTGACTGCTAAAACTCCAGCTCAAAAACTTTATGATAAAGTGCTTACAAAATTTGATGGCTGCATAATTATGGATGACAAAATGTACATCAAATATGACTTCAAACAGCTCCCAGGTCCAAAATTTTACACTTCAATTGTTCATGGATGTGTCAGCAACAAGTTCAAGAATAAATCATTGGATAAATTTGTTAAGAAACTTCTCTTGTGGCAAGCAATATGCAGCTACAGTTTGAGATCTCGAGCTTTCGTCACATTGTCAACTTTAAACTTGGATGTTTACATCAAGGAATGCTTTCTAGCTAGACGTTTGCCATTTTATCAAAGTCATGATGTCCCCTGTTGGTTCTGGCCTGATCTTGCTTCTTGGCATTATTCTAAGAAGACCATAGAGTGGTATAATTCAAGAGACATCAAATGTCTCAAAAAGCTTAAATCTACCAAACTGCCCACAGTTCTGTCCCATTGATAAATTTTGGGGAATTGGCAAAGGATATTTGCATAAGAGTGGCAAAACAATATGTACAGCTAAAAATTTGATTAGAGAGTGGACATTAGTAGGGGAAAAAAATGCCAAATACACTGTGCAGAAGTTGATGTTGTCAATTATTTATTCGAAATAATAAAAAATATTAAAAAAAGAAGTATTTTTTTAATCTTCAAGTTCCTTAGATTAAAATGAGTATTGAAGTTTTTGCATTAGTTTAATTTTTTTTTTAATTTTAATTTTGCATTGTTTCGAATTAAACAATTGCATGTTTTAAAATTGTTTTAGAATTGCCAAATAATGAAGCAAGTTTTGAATAAAATATGTGTATTCAAAAATCAGTTTTGAAAATAACGTTTTTGTTTTTCGGTTTCTAAAGCTTTTGTAGTTTCTGGTAACCAGTTTTCCTTTCCCTACTAGATACATCTCTGTATCAATTGAAAATTGTTTAAAATTCTTAAACTTTAAACAAATTTCAATTGATAAAGAGATGCATTAATTGAAATTTGTTTAAAATTTAAGATTGGTTGATAGTTTGGTTATGTAAAGATTTGATATTTTTAAAGGAACTTTTATGTAAAATGACTTCTTTTTTCCCAAATCAGTTCAATAACATTTGTTTTCTGCTTTAGTGGTTTGTATTTACATAACTTTTAAAGTATTAGTTCCTAACCTTGATTTTCATAATCATGGCTATAAAAATAAAATAAAAGGAGGAAATAAAGTTACAGATCTCAGCTATAGTATAAAGTTAATTATGTTTCTGCAGTACCTCAATTTTTGGAAAAAACTTTAAACTTTTGTGTAGTTAAAAAAATTTTATTATTGTTGTTGTTATTACTATTTTTGTTGTTGTTGTCGTTGTTGTTGTTATTATTATTATTTTTATTATTATTGTTATTATTACTATTATTATTATTGTTATTATTATTATTATTATTATTATTATTATTATTATTATTATTATTATTATTATTATTATTATTATTATTATTATTATTATTTTTATTACTACTGTTATTATAATTGTTTCTATATTTTTTTTGTAATTATTGTTGTAAGTAACATATATGTAATTTTTTTTTCTCTAGATATGTCCTGTAAATATACCTAGGAGATATATTGAAGCATTAAATGAACGAGAAAAGTAATATAAATATTTTTTTCTTAAGTTTTTTTTGTTTATAAGTGCTATGTTTTATTTTGTTTAGAAGTGCTGTGTTGTATTTTGTTTAGAAATGCTATGCTGTGACTTTATATTCTATTATTATGCGGAATTTTCAGATATACAGGGTGATCCGACCAAGTGTAGACAGATTTTTGTTTAAAAAACTTTGCAAAAATAATGAAACATGATTTACTTTTTTGCATAGATAAAGTTCATAGATATACAAATGTAAATGACAAGTTATTTTTCAATATAATATCCTTTAGATTTTACCACTCACCTTAATCTTTTAAAAACCTGATTACATGAAGCAGAGATGGTTTCTTGTGAAATTTTGCCCCAGTACAGCCTTAATTTGTATTTGCGGTATGAGATGTGGTTCCATCTTGTTGGAGAGTGATGTCAGTCTCTTTAAACATTCAATTGAAACAATGAATTAATTGTTTCTGTAACAATTTCAAACAAACATGTTGGTTTAAACCTCCTCTTTAATAAAGATGATGTTTATCACCTGTTGAAGTTACACTTACCCAAACCATTACAGGTGCTGGCTTTTAGCGCTGATAAGCTATTCACTCAGTCACTGAGATGTCTTCTTCTTGCTGTGCATAAATCTGATTGTTCTGATTAGTGTGTATTGCTTGCACTGTAATTAATTTCTCATCTGCTCACAGCACAAGAGGTTGTGTACCATCTTTAAGCTAATCCAAAAGAAGCTTTGCTCTACTCAACCATTATGCTTTGATGGTTTGTGAAAGCAGTTGAACTTTGCTCTTTTTGAAAGCTGTAAGTTTTAGATCAACTTGTAGTTTAAATCAACTTGTAGGTTTGCTTCATAACATAGCTGACATTTGCTCCTGAATACAATTTTTTTATGCTTCTCTTTGGATTTTTCCTGTTTTTTACTCAAGTCCTCTTGTTAAGGTTGGGTGTTCTTTTTTTTTATTCGGCGGTAATTTTTACCTTTTGAAGAGCAGATCTAGATTTTATAGACACCAGATGCTGAACACGAGAATTCAAAATCTTTAAAATCGCACTAGGCGTGTTATCAGTTTAAAACTCAGAAGCTGTTAAACTTTTTCTTTTCATGATGAATTACTTTTTATAGATTATATCTGCTCAACGTATAAAAAGGTTAAACATGAGTACGAAGTTTTATTTAAACACAAAAATATAAATAGAAACACTATAAGAGTTAAATAATCAACTTTAAAAAATTATTTATACTTATTCTGATCACTATATCTTTTAAGTAAAAATATTTTGTCAGTACCTAAAATATCAATGTTTTGGATAAGAGAGTTAGTTAACCTCTCTTAGATTTTTGACTATCAGGATGAGTTCTGATGAGCTGAACTGTGTACCTCAATGTAATTTTTACTAATAGATTTCTTGTAAACCCTCTGAGTCAAAAGCGAAGTAAAGATTTGTAAGGGTTCGTTTCACTCGTTTATTAGCATAATTTTGCTAACAAGACATTTGACTATTTTGATGTTAGCTGGTTAGTTGTTCATTGTCAAATCTTTTTCAACATTTTTACATCGTGACATCTCAGCGACGATTTGTTTAGATTTTATTATTTTACGATACGTAGGATCATTTTTTACGCTATATTAATATTGGTAAACTTAAAAAAAAACACAGTTGTGGACAAAAAATTAGTGGCTAGTAAAAAAATGATGTGTGATAATTTTATTTAAATTTAAATCTAAATTAGTAAACTTAGGTATAACAGTAATACAAACATTAAACAATGAAATGGAGGTAAAAAACATTGGTAACACTGTTCAAATTATTGTTTTATATATGAACATATTTAGACTTTTTGCTTAAAATAACATATCAGCTGTTTCTTATTAATGTGTTTATATCAGTTTGTTTATTTGTTTTTAGTAATGTTAATTAAAGGTAAGATTGATTTTAGTGTTAATTTAATGAAATATAAGATAATCGAGCATATTTATTTCATAAATAGGATTTAAGGTCGTGCAAAGCATTGTAATGCAGAAAAAAATATCTTATTGTAAAATTAGTAAAAGAATGAAAATAAATTTGCATTTATTCATGAAACATTAGGTTGCTCTCCGTTGATGATCAGAAATGCTTTAAAATAGAGAAATGTATGTGAAACAAGAGGCCGAAAAAGAAAAATGAGTGAGCATGAAGACAGATTAATAAAACGTGCTGCTGTTGCCGTTCCTTTTGTAACTTCCCACCATGTTAAAGTAGATTTAAATTTAGGCGTTTCTTCGAGGACAGTACTTAGGCGGTTAGTAAAAAATTAAATTAGTCGCCAGAAGCCCAAGAAAAGTTTTCCTTTTGAAAAAAAGGCGCGTTGAAGCAAGATTACGTTTTGCAAGAAATGTATGTATATAGTCCTGCTTGTAAATAGCTTAATATTTTGCAGTCTGATGAAAGTAAAGTTGTTTTATTTTTGTCAAGTGGACGTAGGATGTAAGTAAGCAGGCCACCTAACTCTTCACTAAACCGTAATACACTCTAAAAACTCTTAAACATAGCGGAGCAAAAATAAATATTTGAGCTTGCTTTTCTTTCTATGGCGTAGGACAATAACCCAAAGTATATCAGTCGCAGAGTGAAAAAATGTAAAACCTATTGTTAACACCTATATAATTATTGTAAGTAAAAAGCAAAATTTTTAAATTTTCTACAAGTTTATCATCTCACATTTATTTAGTTCATCAGTCAGCATTTCACAATTTTATTTATTTAGTTCATCAATCAGTATACACTTTCATTTAGAGTAATTGCTTAAAGAAAATGATTCTCACTGCTGTTATTTTGTCCACAACTGTTAAGGCTTTTCAGTGAAGAAGCTACCATCAAAAAATTATTTTTTTTATCTGAACTCATTAAGAAGTATCCGAATTTAAGAAGTAAAATAAAATATTTAGTGCGAAAATGTAAGTCATAAGTAAAGTTATTTTATATAAATTTTTTTTTATCTCGACAGCTATTAAACGTAGTGGCTTTATGTCGATGGCTTTTAAACAAACTGGTGTTATCTTGGTGGTTCAAAGTTTATCACAAATTATCGATTTGAATTTTGAATACTAAACTCTCCGTTTTTTTTTTTGTTTGTTTTTTTTTTCGCCTTTATATCAACTACATTCCCTATGAATGAAAACTACAAATAAAAACTCTAGAAGTTAATTGCCTTGTCTATATGAATTTAATTTCTTTTCGCTCAGACGCATTGAAGAATGGCATCAGCTAATTAGAGACTCGTGCATCAACAAGGTGCAACGTATTCAGTTACAATCAGTTGTGAACGAACGGTTTCAGGTATTTAGAGAACATTTTTAAAAAAATTTTGGTAAAACCACGATAAGTTCTTTAAGTCAGGTTTTTTTAATTTTTTAAAAAGAAACAATGGTGGGTGTTCTTAATTCCTCTACCTGAATCATAACCCTAATATTGCTTAAATAAATTTAGGAATGGCTGAAGCAGACTGGTAATATTGCATTTTTGGAAAGTCTCGCTCCACCACTACCATCCACTCCTATTCGGTAATTTTCACTGGAAGTTTATTAAGTATATTAACATGCCTTTAAACCTATTAACGGTTTGTTCTCCCCTATGAAGATTTATTTAAATTATGAAAATTTTCTATAAATAAAAGGTGTAAAGAAAAGTAATTGTAAAATAAAATCTCAAACTAAAAGTGCCGTTTAACAAAGTGGGTACTATAATTTTTTTAAATTTTTTTTAAATTTCTATGAGCATCTTTTTTTTATTATAAATATTTTTTTTTATTGATTGTACTTAAAATAATGTTGTAAAGCTTCCAATATTTATTTTAGTTTACTCTAATTCGTTTTTTTTTTTTTTTGTTTTTTTTTCCCCTTCCCTCAACCAAAAACCGCTAAGATTTTCGTGGCGCCAACGAAATCACCTCATAACAACAGTCATCCCGGCGAATACTTTGTAAAATCATTTTTATTTTACAATCCATGGCAATAAATTGGCGAAATAATAAATAGAAAAGCATAGCTCCTCAAGAAATTAATTAGCAGAAGTTAAGCCTTGAGAAATAGACCACCAAGAAAAACCCTTAATCACTTAGTAAAGAAAAATAGTTTAAATTTAGTTCATAAATCAATCATTTTTCTCAACTAAAATACTAAAGGCGTCAAAAGTTTTATTGTCCAAACGATTTTAAATTTTTCTACTGAAAAGTCCGGTGGAAGAAAATGCCTGCTCAGACTCGATACTTTTTGGTTTCATAGTGTGAGGGCGAGGATTTTTATGAATAGTGCGGAGATAATGTGAGCGCGGCTATTTGTTTAGTGCGGTGATGTTTTATGTGGTGACATTCTTTGATTTTGTTCGGGGGTTGGATTGCCCTCAGTGTTGTGTGGGTTGGTTCGTGTATGGTTAGTTTGTAGTTCGTGTAACGGTAGACTACTGTCTACCGAAATCTACGAAGATTTCTAACACTTTAGGCTTACGAAAGGCTTAAAAACAAAATCTTAATACAATGAGTAACAAAGTAATAACTCCTCAATTGAAATATAAATGAAATGATACTTACTGATTGTTTTTCTCGTTTCACTTGATAGTCTTAAATATCTAACTCATGTATATATGCTTTTAAAATTTATAAATACAGATTGTAATATGCAATCAAAAGTTACTTTAAAATATTCTCTTACCACCTTTGGACTCATGGCTAAAGCGTCTATCTATATTTTAACTATTCTCACTTTAAGATCTTCTATTTCTCTTTGAGAAAATCCTTCAACTTCTTTTTCTTTATCTCATCTTTCAATTTTTTTGTTCTCTTTTTTTTGCAAAAATCTCTTTTTAAAAACTTTCCAAAGAAACTCACATCAATTTTTCCATGAAATTAGCGATTGCAATCCCGGGATCCCGGCCATTTTAATGATCCCGAAATCCCGGAATTGTCTAACATCAATCCCGGGATTCCCTATAATATCGAACAAAAAAAGGGTAATGATAAAATATATAAAAATAACAACAATTTTGCGTATCAATAAAAAAGTTTTTATTTAGTATAAAATTGTAAAAAGTATCGTATTTCAGTTGTGTAATAAAATACGATATCGAAAAGGATTGATTTAGAGAAAAACAAGTGAAAATCTTCGCACTATGTCATGTTGGTTAGTATATACACTATTTAAAAATTGAATACGATTTGATTTAAATAATAGATTTGTAAGCAATGAAAAATATTATTATTATATGCTAGCTTGCGATACCCAGACTTTATATCATTATATATTACGGTTTATATTTATTTTATAATAATTCGTTATATAATACAAATTTACGTCGTTTCTAAAAAGTTGTTTATGTAAAACACTTTTAAAATATTCGCGTTAAATTAGTTAGATTTTTTAAAACCTTAGTTTACTATTGTTAGTAATTTTTAATAGCTTAGTTACTATTGTCAGTTTTTTCAAACTGAAGAAAAAAGCGTTTCTTATAAGGTAGAATCTTAAAATTAAAAACTAAATCAGCATGTCGTATGTGGATTTTACAACTAAAAGTAACTCAGCTGTTTGGAAATATTTTCTACGTGATGAAAAAGGCCAAACAGCGATGTGTAAATTGCTAAACTGCAAGAAGATTTTAAAAATTGGTGGTGGGTCAACAAAAGGACTTTATACACACATGTTGTCGGTGCATAATGTGAAGGACGAAATTCCAACCCAATCTAATATTACTGGAGAATGCACACCAGATAAATCACCAAAAAAGAAATCTAAACCACTAATACTTTTCGATTTATGAAAGGGAAGATAAAACACTTAGTGCTACACTTGCTCGTTTAACGGCGTCTGACGGGCTTTCATTTAATGTGATTTGTTCTTCAACAGACTTACGTGCCGCTCTAACTGCTATGGGATTCAGAAATCTACCAACGTCAGTAAATACAATTCGTAATCATGTAGTAGAGTACAGCAAAAAAATATGATTAGGTTTAGTTCATCAAATTGAAGTGCGCAAGAAAACGGAATTTGGTGTAGGAGAGAGATTTTGTTTGTCTTTTGATGAATGGACGTCACTTCGAAATCGTCGCTACATGAATGTTAACTTTCATGGACAAAAATCTCAGTTCTGAAGTTTAGGTTTTGTGCGAATAACAGATTCAATACCAGCAGAAAAGTGCATTGAACTATTAGAAAAAAGACTTAAAGACCATAGTCTTGATCTATACAGCGACATTGTGGCTATAATGACCGACGGAGCTAGTGTTATGAAAAAAGTTGGCAGGTTGCTGCCTGCTAACCAACAATTACGTTTTGCTCACGGCATACAACTTGCTGTAATTAATGTTCTTTATCAAAAAAGAGAATTCGATGCAAATCAGCCAGATTTTAACAATGAATTTTCTGACAATGATTCATCCGAGAATGAGGACATTGAGGAAGATTTGTTGGACTACAATCATGAAAATGTAAGACCTAAAATTGAACTAAACTAACTTCATTATGGGCCAGTCATTAAAAAAGTACGCAAACTTATACTAAAGTTTAGACGATCACCTACCAAGAACGTCGTCTTACAAAAATATATTAAGGTTGAATTTGGAAAACAGCTGTCTTTAGTAATGGACTGCAAGACATGGTGGAGCAGCCTTCTGTTAATGCTTAAACGATTTTGCAAAGTAAAAAATTGTATACAAAAAGCATTAATTGATATTTACCCAGTGCAAGATAATTCTATAGCTCTTTCACATGATGAAGTGACAATATTATCAGAGATTATAACAACTTTAGTTCCCATTAAAGCAACGTTTGAAGCAATATGTCGTCGAGATTCTAACCTATTTACAGCCGATATTGCTATTAATTTCATGCTTACAAAATTAAAAGATGCTGACAATAATACAAACAAAGAAATGCGTAGAGCTTTATAGCTCGCATGCATGAACGTCGAACCGATATGAGTGGACTTCTACAATACCTGCATAATGGTCGAAGCCCCGTTGAAGTCGATGAAGAAATAATTACAGTGCCTTCTTCATTTAAATGTCGAAAACTTTCGGTAGAATTGCTGGAAAGATTAAATGCTTCCAATCCTGCTCTAGTAAGAGCATCAGTTGAGTCTGATATGCTGGATTTGATCGAGGAACCTGAAATGGCACCTGAGTCTGAAAGAAATATTTTAAGTATTGAAGAGGAACTTGATCGTGTTATTAAAGAAGGACAATCATCAATACAACCAATTAGACATGAAACATTGTCATCAAAAATTCAAAAAGAAAGGACACTATTTGAAAATGGGGGTACATGTGGCGATTATTTAGAAAGAGTTTATTCTTTTCTAATGACCGTGAAACCGCCGAGTGTTGAGGTTGAGCGGGCATTTTCTTCCGCTGGACTGTTCAATACAAAAATTCGTAACCGTTTGGGCGATGAAGCTTTAGACGCGTTATGTTTCCTGAAGTCGCATTTCGAAGCACAAAAAACATAACATATCTCCTTATTTCTAACATAATTTTTTAACATTTATTAAAATGTGAAATTTAATTAACATGTTAAATTAAATTCATTTAATAAATACATTTTTAGTTAAAGGTACTGTTTTTATTCTACTTAATACTGTATAGATGTTGTATCTGCTTTTCAATCCCGGGATTAATCCCGGGATCCCAAGATTAATGTTTTTCAATCCCGAAATCCCGGGATTGCAATCCCTACATGAAATCTTTTTCAAAAAAATTATCTTTTTGATTTTCTCATTAAATCTTCCCTTAAAAATTCTCTCAAAAATCTTCTGGATTTTCTTAACCGATCTTTTTATATATGTATTTTATTGTTTTTTTAAATTAAGTGTTGTTCATAAACAATGAATTTGATATGCCGTGCATAAACAATAAATTTTATTTTCATGTTCTTTAGTGTTTTTATTTCTATCTCTTCGTCATCGCTCTCTGAAACAGGTTTTACCAGCTATCTTTTAATTAGCGTTTATCTCTGGTTTCGACTGCACAGTGGGCCAGTAGGTGGACAAAATGGGAAAAGTTTTAGTTGTCTAATCTTAAAAACCTATTTAATTTTAGTATCTACATATATTAGGAGAAATTTATTGACAATTTATTTATATCAAATCCCTTAGTTACCAGGACTCTAAGCATTTGAATACTGAGATAAAAAAAAAAAAAAAAAATTATAAATAAGTAATTAACGGTGACATCAACGTTGTGTTATATTTCAATTACATCTACGTTTTTGAAACAAAAAACTAGTACATGTTATTCTAGAGTATTCAGAGATAAGAAAAACCAAATGTGTGAAATAAATTTGTCATAGCATGTTATATCAGTTATACTTTGAAATCCACAGATTAAAAAAAAAAATTTCTTAAGAAACTTATTTTTTGCCGCACAATAACTAATAATTACCACAATTTCCCATGTGTTGTCTTATATTTATTTGAGCTATATGATGCTTCAATCGAGTTTTAATTGATTGCTCGTCCCCTTAAATCCCCGTTCAGATTTTATGTATGTTTTAACTTGGTTGCTATGGTACTAAATTTTGCATAGCAACAACTCACTTTTGCATTAACGTTGTTTTAACAGTATTTTAATTGCGCTAAGTACACAATATTGGGGGTATGTATTAAAATGAGATTCATAATTCTTATGAGGTTAATTTAACAGAGAGTTCAAATATGGTCTTTCCAGTCTTCATGCATGGATTCGATTTTTTGAGATGGTATTGCACATTGCATATAAAAAAGAAACAAGAAAGTGGCAAGCAAGATCTAAAGAACACAAAGAAAAGGCATCTGTAGCTAAACGAAAGATTCAGACTGATTTTATGAACAAAATGGGGCTTGTTGTTGATTTCCCTAAAAGTGGTGGTTCTGGAACAAGCGATGATGGCAATAGCTCAAGGCGTGCTTTCGCAGCATATGAACAAAAAGCTGAAATTCTGGGTATTGATCAAAACCTTATATTTAGATTTTGCATTATCTTAGTAACGCTCTCTTCAGGATATGAAATAGACTGCTTAAAATTCAAGGATTATTGTTTTGACACTTTTAGACCATATGTGTCCCTTTATCCATGGTATTACATGGCTCAATCAGTTCCCAAAGTATTGATACATTGACATGACATAATTAAAAGCCTTACATTAACCATCGGACTTATATCAGAGGAAGCTCAAGAGGCTAGAAATAAAGACTTCAAATCTTATCGCAAAAATTTCAGCCGAAAAACATACAGAAAAGCAACAAATACTGATCTTATCAATAGACTCCTAGCTTCCAGTGATCCTGTTATTTCATCACTGCGTAAATCAACATCACACCAAAAAAATCATATAGCATTTCCTTCAGATGTTTTACAGTTACTTAAACAATCTTCAAACGATATTATTGTTTTATAATTTTTTGATGTAATTTAAAATTGATAATGTTTTCTTGCACTATTTTTTGCTTTTATTATTCCTAAAACATTATTTACCTAAATACTCAATTGTTATTCAATATAGGTGGGTCAAAAATCCGATAAAATATTCAAATATCAATTTACCACTTTGTAACTAAGGAAAGTATTCGGCAACTAAGCAATATAAGTATCCATAACAACTAAATTTAAAAAATTATCACTTTTGTAAGAAGTGTGATCTCATATTGGTACTCATGCCAAATTTAGTGAATATAGCACTTATAAAATATCTGCAGATAACAAAAGTAGGTTGTTGCTAAGCAAAATAAAGATATCCATAGCAACGAAATAAAAATATATTACCTTCATAAAAAGCGCAGACATCATATTAGTACTCATACTAATTTTAGTGAATATAGCTCTAATATTAAATTAGTTACGAATTTTGTCCAGTAAAACTGCATTCTGGCCCACTGTGGACTGGTTTGGAAAAATCATGAAATAGTAACAGGATTTTCCCGTGCCTTGCTAATTGAATAATTACCATAATATCAATGTTAATTACAATTGAATTTCTGGTCTTGCAAAAACAGTTTTAATCTTTAATGGTGACTGACTTGTTTTTCATGCACTTGTACATGTGTGTCCAGCTGGTGTTTCATCTGCCTTGCACTTTTCTTCGATCGAGTATGTTAAATGTTTGAATCAAAACTTAAGGAGGATGTTAAAAACTTTTTTCGTTTTTTTTTCCTTAAAATAGTCATTAAAAATAAATGAACTCTTTCTAGATAACCACCGCATGAACCCATATTACTGTAAATTGTATAACGTATTTTAACGTAAATTGTATAACGACAAAACTTAATTTTTGATTAGCAACCAGCAACCTTCCAAATTTTTCATAATACTAGTTCCATTTGTTATTAGAGCGACGATTAATCAAAGCTATGCTTTAAAATTTTTCTAATTATTCCATTTAGCCTGTAATTGTCACTAAACCTAAACTTTAGAACTAAGAACTTAGTCCATGAACGTTAAAATTCATAATAACGATTTTGAAATTCTAATTGTCAAAAAATACAATACAAAAAACTCTCCTCCGAATTCTTTATTCTTTTTCTCTTCAATTTGATGAATTTAAGCTTGTCTTATTTTTTTTTGCTGTACTTAATAACACGATTACAAATTATGTTTACTGAAAAATCTCTGAATCCCATGTTAGTTGAGGCGGCTCATAAATCTTTTGTGGTACAAACAATGATATATATTAACTAGATATCTAACTCGCGCTTCCGCAGTGAATTAAATTTTTTGCCAGCCTGGTTTGTTTTGCCAGCCTGAAATGACGCAATGACGATAAATAAAAGCAAAACAAAAATGAATAATTATCACCTTAAATAAAACGGCTACCGGCATAAAAAACTTGCTTCACTTTTTCTTACGGAATTTTTGTGAAGTTAGACATCTAGTAAATATATCATTGGGTACAAACTATTTAAAGGGGGGTGAGTGTGGCAGGAAATAATTTTTCTTCGATTTCCGAAATTAAGAAGTATTCTGCTAGTGGTTTAAATTTTCTCGTATTATGGTACATCTTATGTGCTTGCTCCAGTAGAATTCATAGAAATTGTACTTCCGACTTTAATGCGTTGACATCGATTTTTTAAATCTTTTAACAAACAACCGAATTACTTTTTAATTGTAAAATCCGTATAACTTTTAACTTAAGATATAAAATTTATTAACCAATGAAAATTATATAAATATTTGCACAGTTTTACGTTTTCAAGTTGCAGTAAATGTCAAGTGAAAAGAAACTGCCTAATCAAGATGGTTTTGTTAACTGATTGCTAAAAAGCGTGATGCTAACTGATAAGCATGATGTTGAGCAGTATAATTTATTACGGAAATCAGCAACCCTAAAGTATCATAAGTAACCTGAGTTTGCTACGTTTTTTATTTCGAACGATCCCTATCATATTTTTCGTTTTAGAAATTTCATTCCAAACGATCGCGAACGGACACTTTGGACGTCAAAATTTTTTTCGAACAATTTCTGTTGGTGGTGGTATGGTAGGTAAAAACTTAACTCCCAAGACATCATCATTCTATGCACCGGATTGTGACTGACTTGAAGCCTGACTTGACGTTGCCGATTTTTGATCAAGTGGATCTTTAGAACGAAGCTTCCAGTTTGTAATTATAGGCCGTGTGTATAAAAATGAGCAATTGCTTTTACTCAGTAATTGGTCAGCTTTACGTGAATAAAAAACATAAGCAGTTTTCCTCATATTTTTATTCGCGTAAAGGTAAGCAATTTACTCAGTTATTGCTCAGTTTTACGTGAATAAAAACTAAAGAAAAGTTGTTGAATTTTTTATTCACGCAAAGCTGACCAATTACTGAGTAAAAGCAATTGCTCATTTTTATTCACCCGGCTATTTATCTTTATCGAAATTTTTCTAGATATACACTAGCATGTCTACGCTTTCTGGCATTAGTTTAGTTCTTTTAGCAGTCCCAATGTTGCAACCGCAACTAAAAACTCGTTCACTACTGGCCGAAGACGGCGGAATACAAAGCCACTTTCTAGCTAGTTTAGCTAGAATTGGCAATGTCTGTTGATTCTCACTTCAGAAGAAAAGAGGATTTCTAGCCTTTTCTTTCTTGTTCTTGAGCATTCTAGAGAACGTTTCCCACTCTGTCTCAATTTTGATTTTTTATCAGTAGGAAGATTGTCATCATCACATGTTTCTCGCAAGGTAATTCGGTCATCGTCATCCTAAACTATCTCCGATTGTGGTAGTAGGACATTTGCAAGCCATTTCGGGTGATTTAGATGCTCATATTTCAACTTTTGCTTAACTTCTTGGAACGTATTCACATGATCCAGTTTCAGAATTCCACCTAAAAATTAAAAAAAAACATTTACTGTTTATTATGATTTATTAACATTTGTTATGATTCAGAAAGGCTCGTTTAACTTACCTTTAAAGTAAGGATGAAGCATGTGAGAAGCAGCATAAGCAAAGGTCTTAACTACATATTTTTGAAATCTTTTGTTTAAGTTATCAATGAATTTTTGAAGAAAACTTTTGGCTGGACCGGCATCAAGAAGAGTCATTGCATCTTCAGTTTTGATTATTTTCAAGATGAGATGACAAGATACTGTCTGAATTGTAGGGACATCATCAGAAGAAAAGAACTCCGATGTGCTTTTCCAGGAGATAAATGTTGGCAGTACTTCATTCAAAGTGTCAAAGTCTTCCTCTATAGAATTTCATTAGTAAGCTCTGTCCTCACCTAATAAAAAAACAATTAATAACAAAATTGTTTGTTAACGTTTGCTAAAGTCCGTAAAAGTGCTAAATAATTTAACAGCTTTTTACGTTTATTAAAATTAAATTAAATGCATTATTTTTTTTAGTGTTTAATAAAACTTAATTAGCTTTTTAAAAAAACGTTAAAAATGTATTTTACCTGGAAATTCTCTAATTCTTTCAAGTTCATCACGAAGATTCAAAATGGGTTCAATCAGCATACAAGTGCTGTTCCATCGTGTAACAACAGATTGAATAATCTATCAATAAACAATAAGAGTTTCGTCATCAGGTTTGTCTTCACCCTCGCAGTGATTCTTCACCTCACGTTTGATTCTTGCTTCACATAAGGCTGATTTGTGTACTTTTTGGGCCAGCCTTTTGAATGAAACAACGGCCCTTTTCATTTCTGGAACTTTATCAATAGTGTGAGAGTGGCGTTTTTTAATAAAAATTAAATTATTTGTTTTAATGTTTGTTAAGTCTTATAATGAAGGTAAGGGATTAGGGATTGGGAGGTTTGGATTGTAGAGTTGAGTGGAAGGGTATATGAAGGTTGGGAACAAGGTTTGGGATTACTTGCTTAGGAAAGAGCGAGGTTCGGGGATAGTTTGGTTAGGAATGGGCAAGGTTTAATCGTTAAAGGGTTAAGATTGTGTTTGCCGTCCTCAGTATATTCTGTTAAACAATAAAACTTAATAAATGTTCTATTAGTGTGTAATGGTTAGCACTCTTTTACTCATTATGTTTACAAAATACAAGTAATATTCTCCTACGCTTCTTGCAGTGTTTAACCCTTTGAGGTCTTTAAAAAAAATTTTTTTTTGCCTATCAGGTCCAAATTTTTTTTTTACTTATTGACCTTAAATATAACAGAAAATATATGTTTGACCCATGGCTTTTCTTTATTTTTTACAAAAAATAGGTTTTTAGTGTAGCACTAAATTGTTTAATTTTTATTCTCCCAAAAACACTATGACCTAAGTGCAAGTACTAAACAAGAAAGAAAAAACAAATATATGTACAAGCTTGTTTTTATTCTTAAGTAAATTGCAATATTGACTTTGGATATCCTATTTTACATGAAACTCAGTCTCTGTATGGTAAAGTTCAAAACAATCAGTAGGGTGTAGTCCTGGTTTTCTAGTGCAGGTTTTACAATAGTACACGGTTTTTTTTCTACCACCTTGTGTTTTTCTGTCACTGCATACTAAACAGTCTTTGGCATTATTACTTGGAACTTGTGCAATAAAATGTGGCTTTTGGTTGAGGCGCTCATTATCATCTAGTGATGATCGCCTTCCTTTTCGTTCTTGAATGTTACGAACTGTTCCTACTAATTGCTCAATGAGGTTTTGTCTGTAGGTTAGGTGTCGAAGTTTGTTTTTACCATTGCTTTCACAAAACTTATTGAACAATATATAACTGTTTACAACTGCAACTTCCAACAACCAGAAAAATATTTTTCTCCACCATTTTAAAGACTTGCGTAGAAATGAATAGCTGGAACAATAGTGATCAGCTCAATCAACAGCTCCCATATGTTTCGAATAATTTACAATAACAGTTGGTTTATCAATGTCTACAATACCTTGTTTTGTTCTTTGTTTTGCAACTTCAGTTGTTGAATCATGGAAAGTACTCAGCATCAGAACTTGTCGCCTGTCCTGCCATGCCAAAACCATAACATTGGAAGAGTGTACATATGCAGAAACTTCGTGCTTCTTTAATTTGAGTTTTTTTATATCTTCAGGTAACTGTTTTCTATTTTTCATTATTGTTCCTGTAGTTTGTATGCTCATTTTGAGGAGTTCTTGTGCAAGAGGAAAACTAGTATATAATCTGTCAGTGAATAAGTGATAACCACTACCTTGGGCAACCTCTAAAAGCTCATCACACAAATGCAACACGATTCGACTTGTAAACTGCATCATAGGTCTTGCCAAACTTTCAGTAGTGCAATTACCATAATACGGTTCAAAGAAACTAATATAACCTGTTTCACTATCAGCTAAAACAAAAACACGAATGCCCCACTTTGTGGGTTTTTGTGGATTGTACATGCGAAATGCAACTCTACCTTTGAATCCAATAGTACTTTCATCAATTGCAATATTACGAGATGGGACAAAATTTCTAGAACAGGAACTTTTCATTTCTGATACAACACGATGCACTTTCCTTGCACGTTTATTCAGTTCATTAGATGAATTTGATGGTGGGGATACATGCAGCATCCAATGTATCTGAAGAAACCGAGTTCGAGAAAAAACTGCTGAAAAAAATGGCATGTAGTTTAGCCAATCACAAGAAAAATAATGTTTTATACTTGATTTTTCATTCAAAGCCATATTCAAAATAGTACCAAAATAAGCATGAATTTCTTCAAGTGTCACATCTTTCCATTTATGCCAAATAGAATGAGATTTCAATTTGTTATTTTTAATTTTTGACTTAGCATAACGATTAGTTTCAGTTACAATATCTGCAAGTAACTCATCAGTAAAAAATAACTTGAAAAAATCTAGTTCACGTCTTAAATTTATTGAATGCTGAGGGCCTACATTTGCTACTGTGAATGGCAATGCTTCAAATGCAGGAGTATCTTGCACTACTTTTATCCATCCTATGTTTAAAGCAGGTTCGTTATCATCAATTTCATTCAGTTCAATATCTTCCTCTGACTCTGATATCTCTGAGAATTCAGTCTCAGATTCACTAAAAGTGTATTCACTGTCGTTTTCAGTACTTGTTTCATCCAATGCCATCAATACTTCTTCAGTTGTAAAACGCTTCCTTGCCATTAGTAAGTAAATTTTTATAAAAATTTCTAAGAGTATAAGTAAGGCTAGACGTTCAAAAAATGTTACTGAAAAGCACAAAGTTAAAAACACACTATAATATTACCAATTGAACCTATTAAATTATCCAAGTTAGCTTAAAAAGATAATTTTTTCTGTATAAACATCAACATAGTAGATGTCCCGTGGCACGGGACATTAGACCGCAACGACATTTTCATAATGTCCCGTCACACGGGACATTGGACCGCAAAGGGTTAATTCTGTTTAAATCAATTACTCCTCTTTTTTATAACTTATTTTTATTAGAAATATCTCTTCTTTATTTGAAACTTCTGGTTATTCTCCTTTAATCAATATTAAAATCTTCTTTTGTTATCAAAAATATCTTCTTCTTTTTCTCTTTTTATTCACTCAAAAAACTCTAATTTACATCTTTTTAAAATTACGTCTCCTTCTCCTTTTAAAACTCTTCTTCAAACCGTCAGACTCTTTTTTTTTTTGAGCTTTTATAATTTTTGCATCTTTTCCAGTTGTGATACCTTTTCATTTATTTATATGGCAGGTTGATGAATCTTCGTGTTTAAGTCTTTTCCCAGTTGTTTTTAACTTTTTTTCTTTCTGTTTTATCATTTACTTACGTGATAGATTGATGAACCATCGTGCATAAGTCTTCTCCCGTTCGTTTTTAACTTTTCTTCTTGTCGCTTTATCGTTTACGAGTCGTCGCGTTTACGTCTTTTTAGTTGTTTTTTTAACTTTTCTTCTTTCCGCTTTATCGTTTATTTATATGGCAGGTTGAATAAGTCTCTGTGTGAACGTCTTTTCTCAGTTGTTGTTTTTAACTCAATTCTTTTTACTTTATCATTTATTTATATGAAGAGTGGACGAGTCATCTTGTGTGCGTCTTTTCCAATCGTTGTTTTTAATTTAATTCTGCCTCCTCACAATAGCACCATCGATTGCCAGCTGAAGGTCAAAACGCATCAATGGGATGTCAATCATTCCTGTGTTTTTCGAAGCATTCTTCATTTTCTCGTAAACCATTGCTACCATTGCTAGCGGGTTAATGCCTTGGACATCGTTAAACTAACATAAATATTTTCAAATGTTGTTAAACTTTTGAAAATATTCATGTTAGTTTAACGAAGTGAAAATATTATGTTAGTTTAGCGTTATTAAATATAATTTGACTTTTTTTCGTTAGTCAAATTAAATTTAATAACGCTAATGAAATATTTATGATTTAAAATACTTCCTCCGTTTCACAATAGTTTTCACATTTGATTCATAAATTTTGTTCATTAATACTTGTTCCATTTGATCAAACTTTTATAGCTATAGCTTCACTTGTGACCGATTTTCAAAAGTAATAGCTTGTTGAAAAAGGTTACTCGAGGCTTTCTAACAAGCTTGGGCACTTAAAAATAGGTGATCAAATAGTGAATAAAAAATTGTGAGTCAAAAATAAGTTCTTTATTAATTATATAGTAACATTTATTTCAGTTATTCAATATTTAAAAAACTTTTCGTATTCTCCACGGCTTCGACATTTCATTTTAAATTTTAGGGGAATCAACTTTCTCTTCGAAGTTTTTCTTTATTTTTGGCAGATTCACACTGTAATTCACGATTAGTATTGTGTTGTGAGTTCTACTAATTTTTTTTTCTTAAATTTTCACTTTTAGAAAATAATTAGAGCGCTACAAATTTAGCAAATCTTTAAAAAAAATTACTCAAATAGCATATATTTTCAATATTCGGACCAAAAGTATTCAAATCTGACAACTATTGTGGAACGGAGGTAGTAGTTTAATAAAATATGAAACTTAAGTTTCCATTTTTACAGAAGTTGCTTCTCCAATGTGAGACCCTTCAAAAGAAGAACAATCATTTACGAACTTCTTCAACTGAAACTTATCGGTTATGTAATGCAAAGTCAGAGGCATATAACCGTTATTATTTCTGCTTGTCCAGGTGTTAGTCGAAAAACAATACCCTGGACATTCTGGTTTTCCCTTGTCCAACATCTTACCCACTGCCTCTTTAACATTTTCAAAGAGCAACGGCAGCTTAAACCTTGAGAACAACCTTCTCATGTTTGAGTATCGTCTATAAAAAAAAAAAGTTTGTTATAGTTTAAGTATCATAAACGATCGTTTAAATCGTTTTTAAAACTAAATTAAAAATTTAAAAAATTTTCTGGAAAAAAGCAAAATATCAGCAACATTAAAAATTTTTTTTTGCCAGTAATTAGTAATATAAATGGTATTTAAAATTTTTTATAATCTATAAAAACCATTCTTTTCTCAAAAATAATATTTATATCTAATTTTCTCAAAAACATAACATTTATATGTAATTATTTCAAATATTTTACCTTAGGCACACAGTATGCCATAAAATCTTTGAATGCATCTGAGGTAGCTGCAGTGAATGGTATGTTATCACATGCAAGCCGTTTCATCACTTCAAAATCAAATCGAAGCTGGCCCGTGTTTGATGGCTTCCATTTTACATAATTTATGATTTTTTTGCTAGACAATTTTCGTTTTTTAATAGATCTTCCAAGAACACACGAGGTTTGGCCTCTTCCCCAAGCACCTTCAAATCCATCATCTTCATTATTAGTTTTTTCAAGCTGAAGGAGGCTTTTATTTTACTTTCTTTTTTTTGACAGTTGTTCTTCTTGGAAGGCAGCCCAGTCCTCAGGGTGCGCATTTATAAGATGACGATGAAGTTCAGTTGTTGAGCTTCCAGCAGTTTTTAGTTGATGATTGCGTTTGATTTATTAAGCAACATTAGAATCGTCTTCTAGCTTCATAGAAATGCTCCACAAGATCGGATTTCTAACTCGTGACTTGTTTAGTAGTCATCAGAAAAGTATTTCTAACTGAAATTTGTAAAATAAACATTTTTGACAGGAGCTTAGTTCATTAAAGTTAGCAGGAGTTAAATTCATTAAAGTTCCTTAAAAATTCTCCTTTGCTAAAACTCGAATTATAACAAACTTAAACAATTGTTGATCGTAAGATTCGAACGACCGTGATCACAGGCCAAAACTTAGCGGACGCATTTCAAACGATTTTATCGTAATTGCTCTTTTGCTATTCTCGTTAAATTTGTGGTCGCTTAAAGCAAACGCATACCCTTAATTACAAGTTAACACTCCAATTTAAGTCACAGAAAGTGTTATTTAACAGTTCCAACTTATGAGCAATAATTGCAAGTTTCCAAATGCATGTCTCAAAAGACACAAAATGTGAATTTTATCAGGTAAAACAGGGGAGAGGAGAGGCTTTTTCCTGGGGGCTGTATCCTCAGGGAGTTAATTCCGAGGTATATTTTTCAAAATCCAAGGTGATAAAGAAGAATCTTAACATACACTTTTATATTAATAAGTATAAATAGATTTTGGCAGAATTTAAAGATCGTATGATTGTTTTTAGAAGTTATCTTAAAATGCTTTTTTTTTATTTTAATTTACTTAAATGCCTTTTAGCTTACATAACCTAATTTTGTATACTTTTAAGAAACAAACAAGCTTCAAAATAAGGGTGACGAAAGGTTGAACAACTTAAAAAGTTGATAGATGATAAAAATGAAAGATCCCATGAAGATTATTACCTTAAGCTGTTTTTTAGAATGGTTTTTCATTTAAAAATAAAACAGACGCGATATCAAAACTTCTTAGTTTGGTGCAAATGGGATAATAACGCAGGACTGCAATATTGATTGATAAAATTTTATAAAAAATAAAACATCTTTTCATTCGTATTCAGAGAACGCTCGACATAAATATATTTTTACAACGTATTTCACTTACTCCACAAAAATAACCATCAGTTTATTTTATAATATACATATATATATATACAAAAATTAGATCATAACACGCGCTCAAATAATTTACTTCAACACGTTAATCTAATATTCCTCAATTCTTATAACGCGATGCATAAAATAAATAAAAATAAATAGCTAAGTTGATAGAAAGTTTTAAAGTTTTGTTACTGAGTTATGAATATTAAAAAATAGAAAAATAGATGAAAAATTTTTCAAAAAATATCCAGAAATATCATTATTATAAAGTTTCGACTAAAAACCTTTTACATGAATAAAACTTTATAAGAATAAATTCAACAGGAATAAAAACAGTAGTTTAATATTTACCCAAATCAGTAAAAAAAATATGAAAACCTTTTTTAAGGTAATCCATTACGCAGCTAAGATTTTACACGACCAGCTTTAAACTCATCGTCATCGCTAAATATAATTTCTTCTTCATCATCAAACTCAGATATTTCAGAATCCTCTAAAAGAATGTTATTTTTTGTCTGACGAACGTCCTGAAGATAGTTTTGATCTAAATGATCTCGTAGCGGTCTGAATCCTCCTTTTTGATTTTTAATTTTAGTATGGTAAATTCTAACCGCAATAAATACAAGTAACAAGAAAACGAAAAAACAAGAGCTTGTGAGCGCAACAAACACCACCGACGTGAGACGCATTTTTTTGGAATGAGACCCAGTCTTTTCGAGTGCCAAGTTTACTAATGTAGCGTGTTTGGGGTTGCTTATTTCCACATTTATAGCTTTTGTTTCATAGTCCTTAGCAGTTGCAATAATCTTATATGAACCGGGAACAAGAAGTCGCCAAAAGTCACCAAACTCTGAAGTGGAAGTGTTGTATTCTCTATCTTCAATTTTAATGTTTACTCCTGGAATTCCTTTATTTGATACACTATCATAAACAAAACCTTTTATGCCAGTGTGTGTCTAAATAAAAATGCATTTAAGTATTAAATTTTTTGATTTTATAAAAAAATTTTACCGTAACACAGATGAAGCAATTTTAAATGAAACAAATCAAAGACTGGAGGTATGGTGAATGAACTTAACAATTATTTGTAGATCAGCTCTAATCTTTGTACAAAAAAAAAAATATATATATATATATATATAAAGAATTGATAATAGAAAAAAATTGATTGCTTAAATTGATCATTAAATTTGATCTACAAATAAAACTTAGCAAATGAAAAAAATGAAAAATCTTTTAATACTGAGAGATTAACAAACGGCAGTAGCAAGACAATTATAATAATATAGTGGAGAAAATGAAAACAGCATTCCATGCAGCAATTTATTCCATTTCCTCATGGGAACTGATACAAATGTAACATGGTTATAGTTTGTTCAAACTACATGAAAAATTATTTTAAAGAAGGCAATTAGTTTCACTTACTACTTATTACGTTGTTTTTCACAAATATTTTTAGATGATAATAATTCATTCCTTAACATGCAAGCATTTTGATATTTTAAAGATGCAACATGCAATTTAATAAAGTAGTTCTTAGATTCTGCTGCCATTTTCATTCAGACTAATCAATTTATTACATCATAATTCATTTTTTACATTTATCAGATCTAATACCAAAAAAGATTTCTAACTATGGAAAATATTAGCTTTTTGTTTGTATTAAAATCATTAACCTTGCCTCTTTACAACACAAAAACACAATATAATCAAGTGAACAAAATTCATTAAAAAACACATCACTGATCAACCTGATACTTTATTCTGTGAATTCTAAATTGAAAACTTTCTAACAAAAAAACTATATAAAATTAATATTTGTAGCATACATACCATAGCAATAAGCTTAAGCAATGACTTCTTATGACTTTTCCACAGTCCCTCTAACTCAGCTTGTGATGGTGCTTTACAACACCCAGCATAAATTGCAAGTTCAAGACCTTTCCCATTTCTGTAACTATAATCTAGCATTGAGTGACTATGACCATTCCAATCTGCCATATTTATTACACCTTCATCAAACTGCTCATTGACATCAGGCCCAGGGCAAAATGGTTGTCCATGAATCATTGTAGGATGTTCTTGAGAATACCCTAAAAATGAGAATAAAGTTCTGAAAACTTTTGCTTTAAATGTTTCTAATGAAGTGACACTTGAAACTTGATTTTCAACTGAAGCACAAACCTTTGGCAAGAAATTTAAACACATCATCATCTTGTGTAGGATTGGAACTTGCATCTGAACTTTGTTTTGAATAAGGGTAGCTTACAACTAATGATCCCCCATGCAGAGAGGAAGATAAAACAAAAGGAATTCTATTTATCCAATCAACAATTGCTTTTGTTTCTGGCTGAACACTTGTTTTGTCAGCAACTAATATAGAAAAGTTAAAACAACAAAATTAAACTCTTTTAGTCTATGGCTTTAAGCAAAATGAATTACCTGGAAAATCAAAAGGAAAATGGAATTACTTAGAAAATCAAAAGTTATCTGGAGTTACCCGGAAAACTAAGAGGTACCTGGAATTACCTGGAAAATCAAGAGCTAGGTCTACATTATTGGCATTATTTTTGCCTTTTTCAGATGTGCAGCTATTTTCCAAGGCAATTTCAGCACCATCAGGGTTTGCAAGAGGAAGAATATGAATTCTAGTACGATTAAGCATTGATGTAATAGTATGATCAATACCATATCCATTAACTAAGTGCTCTATAAGCATTATAAGAAGTTCACTACCAACCAACTCATTTCCATGAAGCCCTAAAACCAATTAAAAATAATATATTGCACAGAGATAACAAATATAGGTATGCAATTAATAAATGTAAGTATCTGTTTGATTACAAAAATGTTTATGTACTGGCTCATAGAAATAGGTGTATATACTAATTAAACAAATAAAAAAGCTAAAATAAAGATTTTATGCAAGACTTTGTTAGTAGAAATAAAAAACCTGCCTGCAATATATTTCACTTCTGGTTCTCCTGATTCATGTACCCCAGGATTATCACTTACTTCCATCACCAATAACTTTCTTCCTTGCACTGATAATCCAATATCATAAAGTCTTGTAATATCAGGATACTGTTGAGCAATTAAATTTAGCCTATAGGAAACACCTTCATATTTCATAGGTCTTTTTTTTACTTTACTTTCTAAAACAAAATCTTTGCGAAGGGGTTTTCTTGCTTCCAGAGATATATTACTTGTTACAGGTTCTAATCCATCAGATCTAGCTGATACAGAATACTTCCCAGGATTAAGAAATTTGTGGTAAAATCCTAACTTTGACACTAGAGGAGACAACTTTAAGCCTTTGAACAAAATTTCAGCATTAACTAGAGCTTTGCCATCTTGACTAATTTTCCCATAAACCTGAGTTAGAGCTAGTTCAGTAAACTTAAACAGCTCATCTCTGTTCTCTTTCCAAATCCCTGCAACTTTTTCAGGTGCTGGATTACGACAACATGATACAAAAACATTAACTTGTGGACTTTTGAGTGTAACATAGGAAAAATGTGACATAGAATTCTGCATAATTTTTTTATTCAACTCTAAAAAAATTAACTAATCATATTACTAAATATATTTAAAAAAACTTTAAATTGCATCAATTACAGGAGGTTTATATTAATAACTAAATATGAGCATCTGAAATATTTTCTAACCACATGAAAAATGAAAATCAAACAATTACTTCACAATTATTCTATTAAATAGCATTTAAGTATGCAACTGACCTTTAGATAAAAAAAAAAATCTTTAAAAATTTAAATATTACAAAAAAACCTTTTTTAGATTGTTCAGTACTGTTACACTTTGCATTTAATTTGTTCTTGGATGTAAAACTTGAAACCAAACCTTGGAAGACAAGTTCATCAAATTGTTTTGATAATTTTTTGTTAGTAGAATCAGGTAAGTAGCTAAAATACAAAGTTATTCAAAAGTACTACACTATTTTATTTTAATTTAAATGGCAATCAACATAAAGCACAACATATAGATGTTTTAACCTCACAAACATATCTCCTCCTTCAATAATTGCAGAAAACAAAAAATTGTTTTCTTTAAACCATGCTTTAAGACTTTTTACTTGCCAAACATCAGTAACATCCTAACAAATAAAATCAACAAATAAAATACTTTTATTGAAAACTCTCAAAAACTAGATGCAACAACAGATATAACAACAAAAGCTATTTTGTCTCCTAATCAATTTTAGTTATTTGCAACAAAATTTTAGAATAATAGTTATTTAAGATCAACTTTTATATTTATTTATGATGATGGAACTTACATACGTTGGAACAATGTTAAACCTTATAAAATGGATTTTTTTTGTTTAACTTAACATACTGAGATTAAAACTTAATATTTAAAAAATAGAATTAATGGCATTTTCTTTAACATTTAAATAAGTTTTAATGTAATACAAAATAAAATATGAATATTAAAAGAACTTACTAAGTCTGAAGAAATAGTTTAAAGAGAGCATAAAAATATATCTACATGCAGATACTGTAATATGCCAATTTAAAACCAAAAAAATAAAAAATTTAAAACATATTAAATAAAAAAAGACTACATACATCAAGATTTTCAGAAAACTTATTGAATATTTCATCGGGATAATCAGGGAATTTTGAGCCATCACAATCTCCAGAAACAGCTTTATCCATTTCATCTACCATTATCATGAAAACAATATGTAAACAAACATTATTCAACAAATATGTCACTTTTTCATTCTTTTCCCTATACTGTTTCGCCATTGTATGCAAATGCATTAAAAGAAGCTCTCGCCCTATGCCATCATAAGCATGCATACCAGCAATCAATGCAATATTTGCTTTTTCTGGATTAGTGTCTTTTGGATTACTTGTAACTTGCATTGACCAAATACTTCTCAAAGAAGTAGGAGACATTCCAATCTTTCTTAATTTCAAAATTTCGGGAAACATTTTCTCATGATCCATTAAATATTTCACCATGCTATCATAAGTATGATACTGAAAACTATTTAATGCTTTAGTTCCGATGGTAGAGCGGGTAGCATTTGAAACTAAAAATCAAGGTTTTTAAAAAAATTCTGTTTGTATACATAAAATTACTACAAATATGGGTTCAAAGGGATTCACATAAAAGGTGAATTAAAAGGTAATTCACCTTTTATGTGAATCCCTTTGAAAAGCCGAATTGAAATATTTTCTTTGTTACATGTTGTGCTTTTGATTTTTATTTTAAGTTAATTTAATATTTAATAACTATTAAAAATTTTTAAAGAACTTTTATTATTTAATACAACAATTCTTATTTTACTATTTTACAAGTTTAATATTACCTTCATTAATATATATCAAAGATCCTGCCAAATTATTTGCCATTGAGTTAAAATTTATGTATTCAGGTAACTTATTGATTAATGTGGACACTGTTTTATTGCTTATTTTAGGTGGTTTTATCTCAATTGTTTTTATTACTTTATTTACTTTGTTTAGTGAAGTTAAAGTAAAATTTAGCTCTACTGCTAACCCACTATAAATGGTAACTGGCTTTGCAACAATATGAAAACCTTTAGCTGTGACTGTAATTATATAGTTTCCTGGCATTAGTAATCTAAAATAATCGCCATCTTTTAATGAATAAACATCATGCCTTATTCCAGAAACAGATACTGAAGCATTAGCGATTGGGAAACCAGCTGTTGTTTTCACAAAACCTTTAACACCTTTAAACATCTCCATAGCTATTCGCAAAAGTGGGACTTTATGTCCATCCCAGTATGGCTTTAATCTATCACGAGGTGGAAATTTGTAGCAACCCATTTCAATTGTAATCTCAAAGTCATTAGAATGTAAATAGTTATAATCTTGCATTCCTCCTTTTACACTATACCATTCAGCTCCATTTGTAATACCATTTTCAAAAGTTTCTTGGGGTTCTTCAGGACAACCATTTCCAAAGTGCATCATTGGGTGTGCATTTGCATATGTTGTAGCCAAATATCTAAATAAGGGATCATCAGGAGATGCTGTGTACTTGTCTTCACCTGTTGGAGAGTCATCAAATGGGTAATTAGCTACTAAAGCACCACCATGAAGATTTACTGACAGCACAAATGAACTATTACTAATCCACCTCATCATTGCCTGTGTCTCTGGCTGAAATGAGTATGATGAGTTGGGTTTATCAAATTGGTCAGGAAAATCTCTGTTTAAGTCCACATCATTGGCATTATTTCTTCCACGTAACTCTTGGCGGTCTCCTTCATGTGAATTTTCATACCCATCAGGATTCATGGAAGGCATAAAATGAATACGCGAGTTATTAACAATGCTTTGAATCTCTAGTGATGTTTTGTAGTTCTCACAAAGAAACTGCAGTAGCAAAAGTATTTCCATGCATATTTGCAACATATTTAAATTCAGGTTCTCCAGGGGTATGGAAACCAGGATTATTAGATAACTCCATTACCCATAGTTCCCTCCCTTGGACACTTTTTCCAATACTATAGAGAGCAACAATTGAGTTATACTTTTTTTTTAAGTTAAGTAAAAATTGGGTCAATTTTAAGTAATTATGATGGTTTATATGCAATAAATCACGAGAATTGGAAAAGATAGCTTTAATACTATCAGTTGATAAAGGAATTCGGCTCTCTTTTTTTTTATCAGAAACAAAAAGGGGTAGAGAAGATTTTGAATTAATACCTAGAACATTAGGTTCATTTAAGTAGCTTGTACTCATCTTTAAATTTTGCTGCATTGTGTTAGGCTCTGTTTCCATTAGGAAACTTGTTGTAATCGGATTAGAAAGATCTGATTCTATTGTTTCTCTGATTGGCCGATGTGTTGTAATTTTTTCTACTTTCTTTAAAACAAAATTAACCACAGTGGGCTGACTATCTAATACATGTATGTTTTCTTTTGTAATGTTATGAAATCCTTTTGCTGCTACTGTTACTGAGTAAATGCCTGGAACTAGTAACCGCCAATAATTTCCATTACTTATTGATTTTACATTATGACTAATATTTTCCACAGATATAAGAGCCTTCACTACAGGCTTACCATACTCATCCAATATAATACCTTTAATACCTCTGTGAACTTGTTCAATATACTTTAGTAATGACTCTTTGTTATATAGCCATTCTTTTTCAAGCTCCTTTCCTGATTGACCAGCAAAGGGATATTTACAGCAAGAAAGTTCTAATGTTATTTCAAAGCAATTACTAATAAGATAATTAAAATCTTGCATTCCACCAGCAACATTATACCATTCTGCACCATTTGTTATACCATCTTTAAATGTTTCTGTAGGATCTGAAGGACAATTAGGTTTACCTGTTTTCATAACAGGATGATTTTGGGCATATGTTAAGGCAAGATGTCTAAAAAACTCATCATCTGGAGATTTACTATAAATTTTATTTTGCATTGCAATATTACTGTCAAAAGGAAAACTAGCAACAACACTTCCATCATGTAAGTTTGCTGATAGAACAAAGGGCATTTTGTAAATCCATTGCATAATAGCTTTGGTCTCTGGTTCAGCTTGATCTTTTATATTATAACTGTTCCAATTAATAAATTGATCAGGAAAATTACGATTTAAATCTTTATCATGAGCATTATTTCTTCCTCCAGCAAATGCAACATCAGAGTTGTAATTATCACAATCTCCTTCTTGTGCATATTCAAATCCATCTGGATTTAAAGATGGTAAAATAAAGATATTTGTAGTATTAACTATTTTTGTAACTCTTTCATCTGTTCCATAGCTTTCACATAAATATTGTATTAAATATATTAATACTTGTCGACTAATAGCTTCATTACCATGCATGTTCCCCACATATTTAAACATGGGTTCTCCAAGTTCCACAATATCTGGGTGGTCAGTGATTTGCATATACCAAATCTCTCGGCCTTCAACCGATTTTCCAATTGATTTTAGTCTAGTTATTAACGGAAATTTTTTATTATAATACTCTAATAGTTTTGTCAGCTCGGAATACTTCTGATAATGTTTTACATCATCATTGAATGAGAAATTTATTTCCTCGTTTGAATTATTTAACACACTGTCTGCTGTAACAAACACGTTTTTACAAGAAAGATACAATGAAGCTATAATACAAAACCAGCGAACAATAAAACAGTTTAAAATGTTCATGATTAATACAGCAATGTGAGCTCTATTTAGCTGCAGTAGTAAAAGGCCTAATTATAACAATTAAATAAAATAATTACAGACGCCATCTTGGAAAATCAGCAACACGCATTCACTAATTTAGTTTTGATCGAGAGAGATACTTGAGCATGACGTAAACAAATATCCAGTGAACAAACACGGCAAAGGAACGCATTTTAAAAAATATCAAAATCACAATATTTGGTGAATGATTTAGTTGAATTCTGCTCAGCGATAAAGGAAAATCAGCAAAAAATAAACTTTATTTTAAATTTTTTTCTTGTATATACAAAATTTAGTTTTTTAGCCGTAAAAAAAGCAGGTTTTTTAAATTTGTGTAGATGGTACCGGAAACAAATTCTTAAGTACGACTTTCAATTTACTTGATTTAGTTGAGAGATAATCGGTCGTTAAATGAGGACAATTTTAACTTCTCAACTGAAAACTTAGTTGTGTTTAAATACTAAAATCAGTTTTTAAATACAAAACCAATTGAGAGATAAATTTTGCTTTCTCAAATAAAATAAATTTGATATTAAGTAAAGCTTGTCAGTTTAAGTCGTACGACTCCCCTTTTAGATTGAAGAGGAGAGAAAGAGAAAAGAGCCCTATAAAAAACAGCATTAATGTAGATCCATGAAAAGGTCATAGCAAATACCTTTAATACTAACAAAAAAGAGAAATGTGATTGGAGACATTCCGCTACCTACTCTGGCTACAGCATTTTTCCTAGGTATATGGATAATTGTTCTGGGACATACTCAAATTTAGCTACTGGTTTACAACTCCTGCCAATTTCCACTATAAAATATTCCCTGATGGCATATCTTAAACTTCTGAATTATTCTTGGAATTAGGTAAGTTATCTAAAGTTTCAGATACCGAAATTTTATGGAAAACTGTAGCTTGTGTGAGCTTCACTTACTTATAAGGTGTTTAGAGTTCATCGCTAAATTCATAACTGATGTTTGGAAACGTTTTCATCAATTGCTTGTAACTGTCAAAGAAGCGGTTACATAAAATGGTGATGCTTACAAATTTAATCTGAAAATTACCGACATGACACTGACACAAAGAAACATTATACTATTAAGGCGCTGTAATGAACACTTACAGCTCATAAACCTGATTGCTTGTCAATGTAAAGTACAAATTCATTAACTTTGGAAATGAAGAAATATATTTCAGGTATTCAAAGTTCATCACAATTTTATAATAATTAGGAGTTTATCAATTTATCACCCCTTTGCTGTTCTGCTAGCAGAGAAAATTTTGGTACAACATGAAATCAACTATTCATGGAACCCAGCTTTCAGCTTTTCAAAGTCACAATTTTTCGTTCTCAAAACTTCTGTTTTTATTTTCAAATTATTACAACAATTCTGCAGGTAATTTTTATTTTCAAATTATCATAATAATAACTGATAACAATTCTGCGGGTAACTTAAAACAAAAAATATAATCTGGTACAAACTATATTTTTCTATACGCATATGGTTCTTAGTATTAAAATTCTTCAGTTTACTAAAATAAGTATCATGCAAATCAGCTTTTTTTTGTAATAAAATGAATTTTCAGAACTTAACCAAAACTCTTTATACGATTAAGAAATGTTTTTGAAGAAAAAACTTTATATTCATACATATTATTTTTGAAAAATAAGTTTAATAGTTTTAATTAAAGAGCAATTCTGCGAAAGGTCTAAAAGGGTTGAAACAATTAATAAAAGTTGAAACAATTAATAAAGGTTGAAACAATTTAATAAGAGTTAAAACAATAAAAGGTATCGGAAGACATTACAATTTTTTCTCTGAAATATCATAACTTTGTCTAAATATAAAAATTAATTTTAAATTTAATTTATTTCAAATGACTGGCAGTGAAAATTGTAGTTTACTCGCTATTTGTTGCTAGCAAAAAAAACAAAACCCTAAGGTAGGTACAATTATTGTATTGGAAACCAGTCCTTATTTTACCTCAGCAAGAGAGAAAATAGTCGCCGGAGCGGAATTTATCGCCATCTTTCCCTATATATATATATATATATATATATATATATATATATATATATATATATATATATATATATATATATATATATATATATATATATATATATATATATATATATATATATATATATATATATATATATATATATATATATATATATATATATATATATATATATATATATATATATATATATATATATATATATATATATATATATATATATATATATATATATATATATATATATATATATATATATATATATATATATATATATATATATATATATATATATATATATATATATATATATATATATATATATATATATATATATATATATATATATATATATATATATATATATATATATATATATATATATATATATATATATATATATATATATATATATATATATATATATATATATATATATATATATATATATATATATATATATATATATATATATATATATATATATATATATATATATATATATATATATATATATATATATATATATATATATATATATATACATATACAGCTATTTCAAGTTGTATTATTTTCAAATACAATATCTCCTGTTCATATAGGAGTGCTCAATATTTTGTATAAATAGAGCAATATATATATATATATATATATATATATATATATATATATATACATATATATATATATATACATATATATATATATATACATATATATATATATATATACATATATATATATATATACATATATATATATATACATATATATATATATATACATATATATATATAGATATATATATATATATATACATATATATATATATATATATATATATATATATATATATACATATATATATATATATATATATATATATATATATATATATATATATATATATATATATATATATATATATATATATAAAATCGTTTTTAGCAGTTGGTTTATATTACATATATATTTTCATATCATAATATGTACTATTAATGAATTTCAAACATATCTAAAAATTTTTAACTAAGCTCCTATATTACACATAAAATTCCTTGATTTTAAGAAAACAATAAAACATGTCTGATTTTATGGACAGTGAAGCTGAGGAATCTGATGAAGATTTTGAAGAAACTCAACAAAATGGCAGCAAAGATGACTCTGATGAAGAGGATGAAGATGCAGGAATTGGTAAAAAACATTTTTTAAGACTTTGAAAGTTTTTTTAAAGTAAAAGGAATTAGTTAAGTTTTGATTCTTATTATTTCAGATGAAAATGAAATTAATGATATTATTAATGATGAACCAGAAGAAGAACAAGATGAAAATAGTGATGATGAAGATGGAGATTTACCAAACAATCGTAAAAGAAAACTAGGTAAAGCTCTATTATTGCATATATATTAAATTGTATAATGGGCTATAAAGACCAATATAGCACCTTAAATATAAAAGTTTTCACTGTTTCTTTTTTTATCATCTATATTTGTATTATAGTGTTTAGAATTGTATACATGTGCATTTGTATTTATATGTTAATGTTATAAAGATATAAACACAATAGAAATTTTTTAAAATAAAAATAATTCATTTGTATTGTAAATAGGTTTAAAATTTTTTAAAAGTATAGAATTTTCAAATTATCATTTAAATTTGTTCATAAAACTTCAATTTAATTCATGAAAGTATTTTTTCTTTTAAATTCATCAAATTGTTGTCAAATAATATGTTAAAGGTTTAATGTCATACAAAACTGTCTACAATAAATTTAAAAAAAATAGAAATTGAGTAAATGTTGTTTAAGTGTAGATAATTGTAGATAACAGAAAATCTTACTTTAATTAATTTAAAACAAACCAGTTTTATATTCTTCTTATTCATAAGTTTGATTATATTTGAATATTATATGCGCTGATTGCTTAGAGATTCAAGTACATTTTTATTTTATTTAAAGAAAGTGATGAAGATGATGTTGATGAAGATGATCTTGACCTTATTCAAGAAAATACAGGGATCAAAATAAGAAAAGTAAATCTAAAGTTGTAGTACTTAAGCTGGAGATAAATTAATATTTTTTAAAAAATATATATATATAAAAAGCTAACCTTATTTATAGAAAAAGCACTCTCGTGTCAAACTATTGGATTCTGATGAAGAGGAATCTGACAGGCCACCAGAAAATGAGCGTGATAAAATAGCTCATGATATCTTTGATGCAGATGACAATGATGAAGTGTCTGTTCTGTCAGATCGACCAGAATCCAGACATTCACACAGTAGCTATAAAGCAGTAGAGGTAGATGATGAGGAATCAGGAGAAGATGAAGTTGATGATTTTATTGTTGATGATGAAGATCGACCAATAAGAGAAAAGAAGTTTAAAAAAAAAAGTGTATCTGGAAGATATACAGATAGGTATGTGTAATTGATTAAAGTAAAAAATTCAGCTTTAAATTTTGTAAATGTGAAACTTTGATAGCTGATCTGTTGTTCTGAAAAAGAACTGCTCTTAAAATAAATCTAACCATAAATATTTTAAAAACTAAAATTAGTTTTTGGTATTTATAATTTTTTTAGGAATATTATATCTAATGAGCAGATTAATGGTTAACATTTTGAGATGAATGATCTATAATTTACTTTCAGGTTTCAAAGAACCCCTTTTTTTGAAGTTTTAGAATTTTATTGTCTCAATCCTAAACTGTGTTTTAATAAATATAAAAAGAATTCAGAAAGAATTGTCTGTTCAATTCTATTCAATTACTTGTAATGTGCTGCCTTGCAAGTAATTAAACCAATTTGAACAGACTTTCCAGATGCAAAGAAGTCTAATTTTCTTAGAAAATGTAAACTTTATAGACATAAACAAGTAACAAAAAAAACTTAATAGACTTAAAATGGTCCTGGAAAATGGCAATAAAAGTCTTGGAATGTCCTGAAAATCTCCTGGAATTTTATTTCTAAAACTTGTAGACACCATGTGAACTTATAGGAATCTTATAGTAACCTACATGCTGGCTATTTATGTTTTGGAAATATATACCGTGAATGTTTTCTCTATAAATCTCTATACTGATTGAAACTCTAGTCTAAACAACTTGATTATATAATGAATCATACTTTTCTGATATTCTCTAAACTAGGTTTTGAGTATGAAAGTTAAGTGACTGGGTATTTTTGCCACCTAACTACTTTAACAGTAGTAAGGACCCCTATGATAAGGTTCTTCTTTGATGTAATGAGATGCAGGCCAGTGCGTAGATTGGAGCTGAAGTTCTTTTATAGCTATGTATAAATGATACCAAGAAAAGGCACTAAGCAACATAAGCAGCTCAATGGGAGGAATGAGTCCCATTACCAAACATTTTTGCATTCTTGATATCACCTTCAAATTTTCTAAAAGCCGGAAAGAAATGCATTCGAGATCCAAGTATTCTCAGAGCACTGCAAATTGCCAGACGTTTGGACTCAACATTGCACCAGGTGCAAGGGTGTGAGCAAGCATGATTTTGAAGTCCAAAAATGATATTTAGAAGTTATATGTAGCAAGAAAAGACAAGTTTAACTTTATTTGCATGGATAAAGTAGATCATTTTGATATTTTTAAAAGTTTCAGGAAGATTCTCTGCAATAGTTAATAGCACTTGTTGTTATACTCCACTATCATTTGATAATCTTTAGATTAAATGTTTTTCAATGGTCACTATTGGTATCAAACTCTGTAATGCCAAAAGATACTTTCAAAAAACCACCTGATAAATGAAAAGTTCAATAAATGTCTTCCAATAAAGAGAAATGCTTTAAGAAAGTTAGGCTCCACAATTTTGGAATGAGTGATTTGGTTAATTGCTAATGCCAACTTTTTCATTCATAGATTTGACAGAATTGTATTATTCAGAATTGAAGAGCCTTATTGAGCTGATTTGGAATTACTTTAATGTAATTATAGCAACCCACTCCATGTTTTCTGCTCAACATAAGAATTATCCAAGCTTGTGGATACCAAGAGAAACTCTTTTCTGAGACAATTCTTTAATGACTACAGGTACAAATCTGGTTCTTAAATAGATTCTTGCCCACTCAACTCCTCTTCCTGCCTTTTGTTTTCAGCTTTTTGGCAACCATCAAAATGAAGGTGCACAACAAGTTAGAAGTGCATAATAACTTTTGTTTGGCTTTAACAAAAATTGCTATGGATATCCGATCTTTAGCTCAAGAAATGCAGACCCATATAGGCCAAACAAGTTGAACCTGTTATTCTAAGAAAGATAATCTTTCTTATATTTTAATTCTGCTCTTTTGTTGCATTTGTTCAAAACTTAAAAACAGCACTATTTGGGATTTTATTTCTTTAAATTCAGAGATTATTCTTATGTTTTTAACAGTGCATTGTGGGGAAAATCAGGATTTTAACAAAAATAATCTTCACAGAAAAAATTATTAATTTGGTTTTTATGTCTCCTTTTTTTCTGGTATCAAATTTAATTAACCTTAAACCTTAAAAATCCACAATCTACTAAAATTCAAGATTTTTTCCCCTTATCTTGATAGCTTAAGATTGTCACACACACTTGATACACAAGTATCAAGTGTATGTGACAATCTTAGAAATTTCAAGCTGGTTTTTTTTCTAAAAGCTATTAATTAAAATTTATGTTTTTATGTTTTTGGAATAGCCCAGCTTTCATAATCTAAAGAAAAAATCTTTATTTATTTTTTCTAAAATTCCTTAGTGTATTATTTTCAAATTTAAAATTTCCTTCATTTCTTTAGTGCTTTACAGGATGCTCAGGATATTTTTGGTTTGGAATTTGACTTGAGTGAATTAGAACCTGAACCTGATGATTTAGGCGAAGGTGAATTTGATGAGGATTTAGATGAAGAAGAATTAGTCACAAAGATGGAACAACGTAAAGCAAGAAAAAAAGCTTTGCGTAAAAGTATTTATGATGTAAGAAAAACCTTTCTAATGTTATTTCTTGAGATTTTCATTCTTGTAATGAGTTGATTAGACTTATTGATTGTTAAGTTGGTGGTTTTTGAAAGGCTTTTAATTCCTGAATTGTTCAAGTGTATATTTAACTTTATCTCTCTAGATCTATGATCCAACAGAACTGGAACGCAGTCATTTAACAGTTGAAGATAATCGTATAAAGATCACTGATATTCCAGAAAGATTTCAACTTCGTACTGTTCCTATGCAACAAGTTTCTAACACAGAACTAGAGGAGGAAGCAGAGTGGATTTACAAACAAGCATTTATGCAGCCACCTATATCACAACAAAATTTTCAGGTAATGTATTTAGAGTTCTGATTTTACATAAAAATGTAATGAGATTTTATCTCATAAGAATTATTAAAGTTAAATTTCAATCAAAGATGTTTCAAATAATACCTAATTTGCATGATCAATTTTATAGATAAAATGCAAACCAAAGTCATTTCTAGGTTTTAAATATTTAAACATAAAAAATCTTACTCTTTAATCTATTATTTTAGAAGTTAAAACGCTTTTAAAGTTTTATCACACAGAGACAAAGTTTAAATTAAACACTTTATAAAAGAAAATCATTTTCAGGAAGTAGGGTGTAAATTATTTTTCATATCAGTCTGTTATAAAATTAATCTAGGGTATATTAAGAAATAAACATCTACGACCATTGTTTCAGGAATCATAACTAGAATTTAAAGAATTGTAGTTTTTGTAGATATTTAGGTCTCCTATATATCCAGCTAAAGTTCTGTTCATAACAAATATGAAATCCTGTCCACAACATAACAAGTTCTTGTGATAGTGATTTAGTTTTTTTATTCATGCTTTTATATTTTTGTATGTTTACAAAAAAGGAACAACATCTGAAAGGGCCTCATGAATGAATTAATGCAGCAGTTCAGAGAAAGTTTTTCTGATTGCAGTTTTAAAGTTTTTAAGATTTTTTGTTACTTTTTAGATAAATTACAAATCATAAAAGTTGATTTAGATTATGGAGTATATGTAGATGGCACTTTAAAAATCTATCATGTGTAAAAAGACAAATTAATCTATTCTTAATTTCAAAAGATCCTTTCTGAAAAATTAATTGGACTTTTGTTTGAGGCAAAAATAGCTGAAAAAACTAATGAAATTTGTTTTTAAATTAATCTTCATAAACATTATTGAAACACAGTGGTAGTTGTTAAACATTGTAGTGATGTTATGTTAATGAATTAAATCTTCATAAAAAGTTAAGATTAAAAATTCTAAATATCATTATTATTTCCAAGTTAGGAATATATTTTAGGTTTTTCCTTACTTAAAATCTTAATGTAATTCCTAAAGGAAAATAAATATTAGTATTTTAAACTACTCATAAACAGGCCAGAGGTTCCTTAACTGTGCTATCAGATGCATAGAAATTGCATAGCCACTATTGAGATAATCTCATTAGGACTTATCTACAAATTGTATTGATGCTTATTGTCAAAATTAAAATTTGCACATACACAATTATTTTTAAGTCAGTTATAAAAAGGTCCCTTGTAATTAATTCCCTGGGGTCAAAATGCACAAAAGTGTTCAAAAAGATAAATCAAAGTTTAACCTGAAAGGTTCAGATGTTTAAAAAATATGAGAACACCAATTGGCATGCAATTAAAGCCATAATATACAATAGGGTAGGTCAATTTTACCCTACCCTATTGTAGAAGTTGAAGGTAATTGAAATAAAATACTTCATGAAATTTCAGTGATTTTTTGAGGAAAAAATGTTTGACTTTCAATCTTCATAAGTAAATATGAGGTGATGTTCAGGTTCATTAAATTTTTTTAAGGACTTCCCCTTTAGGCAATTTTATTATGCAAGATTTTCAAGTGGTCTGATCGTGTTTACTATCCACACTAAAGCAAATTTACTGATTTTTTTTCAAAATCTTTAGTTTCACTATCTTAACTTGTGATATAGGCCAATCTAATTTGCAGTTGTCAATCAAGATGTAATTGATATCAAGATTTATCAAGATATGTTTAATGTCATGCAGTAAATCATTTGCAAGACCTTCACCTACTCAGGTGATTTAAGGCCAGTCCAAATTCTTATGGTAGTTCGTCCTACCTTCTACAACTCCTTTTTAAAAAAAACTGTTTTTGAAAAATTGTTGTCTAAGCTGAATAATAATTAGAAAAAGTTGGGCTAAGTTGAAAAAAATATTATTGACAAAAATATGGTGGATGACGCATATTGTCAGTAAACTTAAAGATGAATGTTTAAAAAAATAAGGGTTTAAATTGTTAAGCACAACTTTTCTAGTTATCTACAAGCTAAAAGACATCGATATTGAATTATATTGTTTTTTCATACTTTGATTCAGAAGGTAGGGTAGAAAATCCGACATTTAATAATTTCTTTCAATGGCGTACAATGAAGTGTCGAGAACTCAGTAATACTTAGCGATTTTGTTTTGAAAGGCTTTTTGATGACCGCATAAACAGAATGGTTTCTGTCGGTGGAAGTTATTCGTAATAAACAAAATAGAGCGTGTGGTCACCATATATACATATAAATATACATATTTATATGTATATATAGTGTTAATACAATTTATTATTTTTAATTGGTATTTAAAATTAAATAAGTTTGCTCATTTGTTTTTATAATTTTTTAAAAGGTACTTATTTTTATGTCTGCATTTAGAAATAAGTTCAGTTTTTTTTATTTAGTAAATTTTCTTGATCTAAATAAGTAATAATTTCAAACTTTTTTGTTAACAAAACATACATTTTTAAGATATGTTATTATAGGTAGGCGCAGTTTTTAGGATAGACCAGTTTAATTTAAAGTTAATATTTTTTTCTTTTAGTTGCCAAATATATTTTGACAGCATAGTCTCTTTTGAGTACTTTTCATGATTTTTTTTATTTTTTAATGTAGTTGATGGAACTTCCTGGTCAAAGAAATCAATTACTATTTTACAATGCTTACTATATAACTAAAAAAAAATTATTTACAAGTATATTTTATAATTATATAGAAATGTGATTTATTTTACTATAGGAGGATGGATCCTGCTTAAATACAACACATTGAAATTTGACTGATAGCATGTTTAATTTGTATAGTAAAGATAAATAAAACTGGAGAAAATAAAGAAAAAGAAAATGTTTATTTAACAAGAATGAAAATATTGCGAGAAAGAAAAAGATCTAGATTTAAAATAAATAAATTAATAAAATCAGCAGTAGTGTTTAGTAGACTGTTGACACAACGAATTTAACCGATTTGTTTGGAAGAAATTGAAATCGATTTATTAAATTCTTTTGTAGTAAAATTATTATTCGAAATACATTATAAATCAATGACAACAAATGCATGGTCATTAGTTGAATTAACAAGTAATTTACATAAATTTATTAAAAGCAGCTAAATAAGTTTAAAGATTATGGCAATTGTCGAATGTTTATATACATCAAAATGAATTGGAAAAACCTTTGAGATTGGTTTTAAAAACATCCTTTGTGATATTATTGGAGTAATAGTTTATATTCTAGTAATAAAGTTTTGTTAAATAGGATATGATTTGTATTGATTATCATTATTTAATTTATAATTTTTTATTCATTTTATTTTAACAATAATCATCCAGTCAATTGATTTATTAATTTTTTGTTTGTTTAGATATTATCTAGATTATATATATATATATACATATATACTTGCTGCCAGTTTCTCTTTTTTCAGAATCATCAAGAAGTTTTTCTATTTTCTTGTTCTTTAAGAACATTGAGCACTTTCTATTTTCTATGTTATGTTTTGAACATTGAGCACTAATTTAGTAAAATACACTAACATAATTTACATCCAATTTAAAAAATCTATTGCAAATAATAAGTATTCAAGATTTGAATAATAAATAATGTGGTTTGTTATAAATCATTATATTATATACTAATTCATAACATGTTATGAACTCATGATATATACTTAAAAAATTAGAAAACTTTCTTGTCGGACTTTTTTAGTTACCGCTTTATTATAAGCGTTTAGAAAAATCCTGCGGGATCTGAACGGCACAATTTTACGTCACCCTCAGATAAACGAAACAAACCCGAAATTTACGGAGACTGGCCTTAAACTAAATGAGTAAGCTTGATGAACATTCATTTCTGACTTATTCCATAGCAAATCTGAGAAGTTTAGTTAAGTTGTAGTTTCCAGGAAGATTCTTTTTTGGTTGTCATTCAGCCTCTTCCTGAAAGAAAATGTGGCATACAAAATGGGTTTTTAATTTACAGGTACTTAAAATATTTCAGTAAAATTGCAAAAGTTACCTCAGTTTCAGATGAATTGCTAGTTTTTTTGGATGACTTTGTTGTATGAGAGATCACTCATTATCAATCCTCTTGTTTCTTTTGAAAGCTACTCTAAAATTACTCAATTTGATATTTGAAAAAAAAAGGTAAAATTAACCTACCCTAATATACACAATCAGAACAGTAAAAAGTGGATTGGCAAAGGCTTGATAATTAGAGTTGCTTTTTGCAATTTTCTGAATTAGGACCACTTTATTGTAAAGAGGTATGGTGGACAAATGCATGTTTAATTCAATTCTGGAGAACTAAGCTCACAAATAAAGAAAGTACAAGTTCATAAACTTATCAAGATTAAGATGTACTGAGGTTATTAGGAACAATTGATATGCCATCTTTTACTAATCTGATATCAAAGCATATCAGATTGATATGATTTTGATTTCCCCTTTTAACTTTTTTTAAAAAAATATAAATGTCATTCCCTCCTGGCACTTGTAGTTAGAAGAAAAATATTCAAAATAGCCAGACATTAAAGAACTTGTTTCTTAAACACAAATTCTTTAATGTCTGGCTGAGTTATAGATAGTGCAATGCAAGCATCTGGTTCCACATGTAGTCTGTTTCTGTGTTCAGTTTTAGTAATACTAATCTGGCAAAAACCAAAAGTTAGTTTTGATCCTTTTTTTAAAAAATTATTTTATCAATTTTCTTTCCCCCTTTATAAAGGCAAAATTCCCCATTGGAAGGGAGGATGGGGAATTTCCCCATTTTGAAAATACTGCTTCTGATTACATACTCTTAAAAGTTGAAATGATATTAGCTTATGAATTTTTTCTTTCCTTTATTTTTTCTTTGGTTATATTGCTTTGTCAATTTTTTAACAGACATAATATTTTTTACTTTGTCAATAGACTTACAGTGTGATTTAATTATTTTGAAGAAATTTTAAGTTAAATATTAATTTAAACTGTGGAGTTTAGTAAAAGTAATATTTTTTTTTTATATATGAATTCTCTCATTATAACAAATTGGATTGAAATTGTTTCCTAATATATTGTTTCATGGGTTGTATCAATTATTTTGAAATCTTTATTATAAAAGTATTACACAAAATATTATCAAGTATTATTAAAAACCATTGGAAAATTTGCTTTCAATTTTTTATTGTAATTTGATACTAGGGTTCTGTAGCTAAATGATTCTGATTTTCTGTATGTAGGCAAAAGTATGTTCTGATTTTAATCTTAATTAAGTAATTCAAAGCTCTTAATTTAAATGCTTCTCTTTGTAATAATAGTGATAAATATGTAAGATGTTGAGAAAGGTATTTAATTATGCTTTGCTACTACTTAAAATTATCCAGAAAATTTTTTTACTTTCAAAAAATAAGAATGCAGTTGGTAATTTTTATTTTTATTTTTTATTTTTAATTTCTTTTCAAACCTTTAATAAATCTATAATACTTTAGTTGAGAGAATAACGTTTTTTTTTAACATAAAGAACTAGCAAATTTAAAATAGTTGATATTTTTAGTTAATTAAATAATTTTAGGATCCTGTTGATGCAACAAAACAGTATGTTGGTTTTGAACCAAAAGGTGTAACAGCAATTCCAAGGATACGTGCAGCACTTGGTTTCATGAAAAAGGATTTGTTTGAGGTTAGGTTATAAAAAATTTCCAAATGTTTCAGTACTCCATAACAAAAGTTTGAAAATATAATTAAATGTAAATGTCTAATAGTTTTAGGATTTAAATTTAGGTTCCATTTATTGCAATGTACAGAAAAGAATATGTTGAACCTGAACTGAAAAAAGATGATTTATGGAAAGTTTATGAATGGGATGAGAAGGTTTTTTTTTTTTTTTTTTTCATTTTTTGAAGGTTTTTGATTAATCCTAAGCTTTGGTAAATAAGATTGCAAAACTCAAAAGAGTTTTACTGCAAATGCCATGGCTTGAGAGCCTCTTTTTTTTAGTTTTAATTTGTGCAATAGGCACCTAATTAAACATTAGAGTCTAAAGATTAGTTTTAGGCCTATATCATTAATTTAGTGTTTAGTTTATAGAAGGGCTAAGAAAAAAATTTATTTTTTGTATCAACATTAGTATTAGTTCCTTATTTCAACGCTGTCAAAATTGCATTTGCACTTGTGAAAAAAACTGATACTAAAAAAAATATTATGAGATGTAAAAAATTTTAAGATATTTTTAATACTTCAATATACAATTTATACCTAAAATGTGCAATCCTGCAGTGTTCAAGGAAATGGAAAAAGAAAAAAAGAAGAGAAAAAATCTACATCTGCTAGTTCCTTAGCATCAACAAGCCAAGAACATCACTTAAGTATTAAAAAATTTCTTATACTGAAAGAATATCTATTTCCATGATATCAGTTCAGTTTAAGAATTCAATTATTGAGTTAATAGTAAAAAATTCTTTTCTTTCTTTCTTTTGTAAACCAGCTATGAAAAACTTACATACTTATAATGAAATAGTAAAATGGTAAAAAAAATTAAAAATTCAAATAGACAGTAACAGTGTTTGATGTTTGGTTACACAAAAAGCTGAAGAAGAAAGATTAACTTCAAAACTATTTAAAAGGACTATTTGTATAGATGAATAATAGATGAATCCATGTTTTTAAGAACAAGTTACTTGAAGAAATAATAAAGCAATGAGCAATGGATAACAAGTACTGACTTTAGTGGGATGGCACATGATTGATTGTTAGAGTTAAAATTTCTTATTCATATAACAAATCCATAATCCATCTATGGTGTAGAACCAAGTGGAAAATCTGAATAGTTTGCTGTACCAACGATATATTGTCACAAATAAAGTTCAAAGAGAATATTTAGCTCCTGGATATGTTTTTCAAGGAATGGAAGACTCTTCAAGTTAGCGTGAAGTGATTACTCAAGTTAGCGTGAAGTGATTATTCTAAGATCCAATTTGAAAGACTTGCTTGAAGCAATTTTTTTAAAGGATAAACTGTTACTTATGAGTTAGCAAATTTTGAATTTTTTCTTATCTTTTTCAAGAAATATATATATATATATTCGTAAAAAAGGAAATTTACTTTCAAAACTCAAAAGTGGGCCAGGGCCACCTCATTTTAAATTTTATTTTCCAAATTAGTATATATATATATATATATATATATATATATATATATATATATATATATATATATATATATATATATATATATATATATATATGTATGTATGTATGTATATGTATGTATAAGGCCTCTATATTTAAGATAATTTTCCAACTATCGCAATGAGGTGGCCCTGGCCCACTTTTGAGTTTTGAAAGTAAATTTCCTTTTTTTACATGAATAGAGTTATTAGAATTAGAATCAGTTATTACAAGTAGTTACTAATAGTATCTAGGGTTTAGCTATATATATATGCTCTAAATTCTAATGTATCCTAAGAGTAAAAATATATTATATCCTATAAATATTTTTCAAGTTTTGTTTAACATGTTTTATGTTTATATGTGTTAAAAAATTTTTTTCCTGCTTTGTAGTCTAAGTCATTTAATTCTGTTCTATTGCTTGCATTTTAATTTGTAGTAGGGGAGACCAGGGCTAGTCGGCTACAGTTTTAGTTTTTGATCTTTGTGCGGGGTGAGTTGCCTACACCAACGGAATAAGTTGGCATCCCATATTAAAAATGACAAGTTTAGCAACATTAGGCATTTTTTTTAAGTGCATCTTTTTCATGGAAACTGATGATAATTTTCATTCAACAAAATTTTTTACCTTAAATTTTTTTGCCCTTAAGCCAATGTAAATTTAAAACAAAAGAGAAAATATTAATTAACTTATTATTATGTAATAAGAATAGTAACAATTATACTACTAATCATCATCATTAGAGTTGTCACAAATGTAAAATAAAGTGTTTCCAGTTATGCAGGAGTCAGGAGCCCAAAAGTGACATTTAATGCACTGAACCCAGATTTCCTCAGGCTTACTTTTAGAAAAGGTTCCAACACAAACCAAACAAAAACACTCCTCGTCATCAAAGTTATTTTCATGATTCAGACTTTTCATTAGGTATATGCTTCTTTTACTAGTTGGTTTTTTACTCATCTCAATTTTAAACTCATTAAACTTTTTTCTTTTCTTTTTCTCTTCCATATCTAACTTTTTCTTTTTAATAGATTCTTTTTCTTTTTTTTAAATATTTGGTGAATCTGTTAATACTGACATGGTTCTTTTTTTCTTGTCCTTTTTATTTAAAATTATTTTTCTTGCTTTAGCTCTTTTGAATGGTCTTAAATCTTCAGGAGTTAGAATTGCAGTTGTCTCATCATTATTGTCTGAAAATAAGATATGAAAATATGGTTCTTAATCTTTTGAGCAATTAACTTCTGGCTTGTCATTTTCTGATATTGTTAAGTCAACATGAGTAACATTACTTACACTTAACACTAATCTTTCTATAGCAGGGCCTGGTTCTGAATTTGGACTATCGGTAGTATATGCAGGCATAAAATCATGTTCACTGAAAATGTTAACATTTAGTGGAAAAATTCCTGTTTTTTTAAACCCAGCTGTGATATTATTTGGGTACATTCAAGTGAAAAGGAGTTAGTCACAATTCTAGGTATATTGTAAATTGTCATTGTTGAACCAGGGTGCATTGTCATCCATGTATTGCAAGCTGTGTTTTTGTACTTTTTAAAAGGACCAAATACACTGAGATCTAGGGGCTGCAGTTTGTGGCTGCCATGAGGTGGAAATGAACAAACTGATACACCATTTTCTTTGAAGTAGTCAAAGCTTCTATTGAGAGGTGGGAGTCATGATTGTCTAATAGTAACAAAACAGGTCTTTCTTTTGAGCTTCTAGTATATTTGAAAAAATGATGGGAAAACTGTAAAAACTGAACTTTAGCCATCCAACCAGAAAGGTTTGCAGTGCCTTTAGTTCCATTGGGAGCACCATTTAAAAAATACTCTCTAAACTTCACTCGTGGAAATATAAAAAAAGGTGGAATAGAATTCCCACTTGCTGAGACAGCAACTGCAACAGTTACTAAATTGCCTCTCAGCAGAAGTAACACGTCCAACTTGTTTAAAACCTTTATGAGCTACAACACAATCTGGAGTTTGAATTGTAGTAATACCAGTTTCATCCATATTCCAAGTATCTCCACTCTACAACTTTAAACAATTAAGAACAGTTTCTAAATAGTTGTAAAACTTTCTAACATTTGTGGGATTAAAACTGGAAGCACGTGCTTGACTTATTGCTTAAGGTTTACTTATTGACAACATTTTGTGTCTTTTGAGGTAAGTAGTGAACCAGTCTTCTCCTGCTGCTTCATTTTTACTCCAATTCTATGGCATTTTGATGTTATTAGCTTTTCCATACTGAAAAGCTAGTTTCCTCACTTCTTTGGCAGAAAGTCCATAATAAATGTCAGAAGCTTTTGTAATATATTGTGCTAAAATTTCTTCTTGTAAATCATTGAAGACCTAAACAAATCTGCAAACATATTAGTTAAAGTATTAAAAATGTCACACATACAGATTATATATATATATATATATATATATATATATATATATATATATATATATATATATATATATATATATATATATATATATATATATATATATATATATATATATATATACATATACAGCTATTTCAAGTTGTATTATTTTCAAATACAATATCTCCTGTTCATATAGGAGTGCTCAATATTTTGTATAAATAGAGCAATATATATATATATATATATATATATATATATATATATATATATATATATATATATATATATATATATATATATATATATATATATATATATATAAAACGAAGAAACAACAACTATGTATGGTACTTAAAGTTTCATGCTTAGCGGCAATCATCAGCCATGAAATACAAATCAAAAATCTATAAAAACCGTTACAAATTGCAAAAATTACTGTATCATGTGCTCTGACGTCATATTAGGAAAAAGAGGAGGAAAAGAAATAAAGAAAGAAAGCAATAAAGAAGTAAAGAAATGAAAGAAAGCAATAGAGAAATAAAGAAAAGAAAAGAAAGAAAGGAAAGGAAAGAAAGAAAAGAAAGAAATGAAAAGAAAAGAAAAGAAAAGAAAAGAAAAGAAAAGAAAAGAAAAGAAAAGAAAAGAAAAGAAAAGAAAAAAGAAAGGAAAGAAAGAAAAGCAAGGAAAGAAAAGAAAAGAAAAGAAAAGAAAAGAAAAGAAAAGAAAGAAATAATATAGGCCTAGTCACCAGTATCAAATTTCAAAAGAAGAAATTTATTTCTATGCCTGCATTTTGAAACAAATTCGTTCTTCTTATTCAATAAGGTACCTTCATTAAGCATAATAATCATGTACTTCTCATGCAGGCATAGCATGCAACATTTTGTGGCCGGGTTGTACGGTTTGCAATGTATGATTATCTTTCACTTAACAATAGGTGAAATTTTCTTTTATTTTCCATATTTCTTTTGATAGTTCTGTGTTGTTCTTGTATTTTTCAATGTTAAAGGATTTTTGGTGGTTTGCGTACCTTAGTTTGAAAGGTGTTTCGCTGATGTCGTAATATATTTTTTCTTTCATTACTGGGTTGCTGGAGGAGATGGTGGCTTGGTAGACTATGTTTTTTGTAAGGCAATTTTGATGTAAAGGACACTTAGTTTTATCGATGCAATTACAGGTTTTTTCTCTAATGTTGGGGTTTTTTTGTTGGTTTTTTTGCAGGGAAGACACGTTGACAAAACATCGAACATGTACATGTTGTCTAAAGACGAATATAATAATTTACTCACAAGTGCTATAACGTCTTCATACAAAAAAGCCAATCCAATAATAAAAGACCAAGTAAATATAGAAACCAAAAGAAATTTAAACAACCACGAAGTTTTTAACAAAATTGAAATAAATGAAACAAACATCTAACTGTTTTTTAACCCTGAAAGACCACAAAGAGAACTTTATAAACAACCCTACAGTCAGACAACTAAACCCTGCTAAAAATGAAATTGGAAGAATCAGTAAAAATATAGTATCAAAAATAAACCATGATATCAAACGTATACTTGGTCTCAATCAAAGGACAAAAACACAATATGTCACTGATTGGTTTAAGATAATCACTGAAAAACACCTGTATAAGTTTCTTATTTTTGACATAAATGACTTTTACCCTTCAATCAATGAAAATCTTTTAAACAACGCAATTAGCTTTGCTGAGAAACACATAACAATTAATAATGATCAAAAAATGATTATCAAACACGCAAGAAAATCGTTACTCTTCAATAATGATCAAGTTTGGGTTAAAAAGAAAAGCGGTTTGTTTGATTTTACCATGGGTGCTATTGACGGTGCCAAGGTTTGTAAACTTGTTGGTATTTTCCTACTTTTCCAACTATCACAACATTATAATAAAGCTGATTTTGGACTATATCGAGACGATGGTTTAGCTATATTTAGAAACACCAGCGGCACACAAATGGAAAGAATAAAAAAGCATTTTGTTCAAATCTTCAAAGACAATAGCTTACTCATTTCTATCCAATGTAATTTGAAATAGTCAATTATCTTGACGTCACTTTAAATTTCAATGACTGCTCTTTCCGGTCTTATAGTAAACCTAAAAAATGTTTTAAGCTATATTCATGCTGAATCCAACCATCCTCCTAACATTTTAAAGCAGATCCCGCATTCCATCGAGCTACGATTGTCTGCCAATTATCTAGCGAACAAATCTTCAGAAATTCTTCTTATATGTACGAGGAAGCCTTAAAAAAATCAGGTTATGACCAAAAGCTTAAATACATCTCCAATTTACAACCTGTTAACAGCAAAAGCTGTAAGCGAAGAATTATCTGGTTCAATCCTCCTTACAGCAAAAATGTTTGCACAAATATAGGAAAGCGGTTTTTAAACCTGGTCGACAAACATTTCCCAGTAAACCACAAACTCCATAAGATTTTCAATAGAAATTACATTAAAGTGAGCTACAGCTGCATGCCGAACATAAAAGACATCATAAATTCCCACAACCAAAGCATTCTGCAAAAAAAACCAGCAAAAAAACCCCAACATTAGAGAAAAAACCTGTAATTGCATCGATAAAACTAAGTGTCCTTTACATCAAAATTGCCTTACAAAAAACATAGTCTACCAAGCCACCATCTCCTCCAGCAACCCAGTAATGAAAGAAAAAATATATTACGACATCAGCAAAACACCTTTCAAACTAAGGTACGCAAACCACCAAAAATCCTTTAACATTGAAAAATACAAGAACAACACAGAACTATCAAAAGAAATATGGAAAATAAAAGAAAATTTCACCTATTGTTAAGTGAAAGATAATCATACATTGCAAACCGTACAACCCGGCCACAAAATGTTGCATGCTATGCCTGCATGAGAAGTACATAATTATTATGCTTAATGAAGGTACCTTATTGAATAAGAAGAACGAATTTGTTTCAAAATGCAGGCATAGAAATAAATTTCTTCTTTTGAAATTTGATACTGGTGACTAGGCCTATATTATTTCTTTCTTTTCTTTTCTTTTCTTTTCTTTTCTTTTCTTTTCTTTTCTTTCCTTGCTTTTCTTTCTTTCCTTTCTTTTTTCTTTTCTTTTCTTTTCTTTTCTTTTCTTTTCTTTTCATTTCTTTCTTTTCTTTCTTTCCTTTCCTTTCTTTCTTTTCTTTTCTTTATTTCTCTATTGCTTTCTTTCATTTCTTTACTTCTTTATTGCTTTCTTTCTTTATTTCTTTTCCTCCTCTTTTTCCTAATATGACGTCAGAGCACATGATACAGTAATTTTTGCAATTTGTAACGGTTTTTATAGATTTTTGATTTGTATTTCATGGCTGATGATTGCCGCTAGGCATGAAACTTTAAGTACCATACATAGTTGTTGTTTCTTCTATTTTTATATATATATATATATACACACACACACACACACATACATAAAAAAGGTTAAGCTTACCTGTCTAGATTTGTTGTTGTTTGGCTTCTTGTTGTTATTTTTTGCTGTATTGGGATAGGCTTCTTGCAGGAATATTAAAATCTTTTGCTGTCTTTCAAATAGACCTTCTATTTAAATTGCATCAATAGCATTTTTTATAACATTTTGAGGAGTTATAGCCCTATCTGTTTTTCTTTTGCAATTTCGCATGTCTGTAGATTTTATATTACTTTGGTAAATTTACAGCCAATGTGAATAAAGGGCAAGTTGGCACATGTTGCCAACTTGCCTCACGATCATTGTGCCAACTAACCCCAAAAGCTATTTGTTCACAAAATGTCCTACTGACCCCTCAAAATGCAAAATATTGAAAAACACAAAATATGTCAGGTTATAGTAAACACTTACATCTATTCGAGTTTATTTGTAGCTAATGCTATTACTTTTTAAAATTGAAAAAGTAATATAGTTACAAAAGTTACAAAATTAGTAAAAAAACACAAAAAACGCTATAACTTCTATGCACGTGCACTAATTATCCTGATACTACACTGGAAGATGATTTTGTTATGTAGGAAGATTCCATAAGAATTCCAAAAGTTTCTGATGGAAAACTCCTGAGTTAAACGCAGTGTGTCAACTTACCCCTGTAGCCAACTAGAGCCAGTCTCCCCTATACTTGGTATGTATTAGCTACTGTTTGCAATAATCACCAGAACTTTGGTGCCTTACGCATTTAACCTGAAAGGAGACAAAAACTAGAGCCAGAACCTGTTATAAAAAAAGGTAGGAGTCCAAGAGGACCAGTTTCCTACTAGCTCTTAAGCTCTGGTAAAAAACAAAAATTACTGCCACCAAAAAAAATCTAAGCAAAGTTTGTTATTTGGGAAAATAGGGTTTTAAGGTGTTCACCTAGGGTAATTTAAGAAGATCTATATTTTTTTATTTGATATATCTTTTTCAGTTTAAAAATTTAAAGTCAATTTCAGTACGGTTCTAATCACTCCAGTGAATAAGTTTTTAAATTTGCCTTAAAAACTGCATAACTATGATTTTTATGGTCACAAACTGTTATTCAGCATAACAGTTCATTCTTTTAAATAAGAAATTAAGAATTATTTGGTAGTTTGCAAATGTGATTTGTAAAAAGTAAAAAATGCCTATTAGGAACTCTGTTAAAATATTTTTTTTTTTTAGTATACTCAGTTTATTGTGCGAAAAAACAATTTAAAGCGCCTTTTTAAGGATGTGCAAACATATCAGTTTGAGATAACTAAAAGTAACAGTGATAACCCATTAAAGGAAGATTTTCGTCTTTTGGAACAAGAAGAAATTGATCGGTAAGTTATCAACATCTAAAACTTTTTAATAATTAGGAACAATTGCTGTTAACAATTTCTCAATAAAGAATTTAAAAATATCTTTTAAGAATTTAGATAAACAGCTTTCATTAACAAATCTTCCAGATTTTCTTACCCAATTACTATTAAGTAATGATTATTTTAGGTTGGAAAATGCTCAGAATTTAGAAGATTTAACGGATATATACTTACATTTCCAGTTGTATTATGGTGATGAAGTTCCAAACATGCATGAGTGGAAAAAACAAAACAAAAAACCTTCCCACAAAAAAAAAAAAAAAAAAATTCTTGTTCAAAAAAATAAAACAAATGCAAACCTAGAAACTGATCCTGAGACAGGAGAAATAACTCAAACAAATTCAGCAGAAGAGGAGAACTCAAAAGGCTCATCTGGTGAAAAAAAACACACTGAAAAAACTGGTGATGCAGGTTTTAATGTTCAGAATTTAGCAGATAATGATAATAAAGAATATGAAGAAAAAGAGGTAGATGTTACTGATTCAGAGGCAAGTGAAGATGATTTGGCAGTAAAAAAGGAAGAAGTTAACAGGAAACTTCCCAGAAAACGAACTTTGTACACAATTTGTAAAGATAATGGTAAAAGCTTTTTATATAATAATATTTTATTTTTGATTAAATTGAATATTATTATAAGAGATTTACAAAGGTTCATTAAAGTTTTAAAAAATCAAAAAATAGTTTTTCTTTATGAGTTTTTTACAAAATTATATTGAAAGAAAAATTTCATTGATTTAAATGACTAATAATATAGCAACATTTAGCTTTTCTTTCTGTCATAAAACCAGACAAAAAAAAGATTTAAAGTTGCATAATTTGATTGATGCATCTTTATTCTTGCAAATGTTTTTTGAAATCTTTTCATATAAAGTGCTTTAATTTTGAATTATTTTGTTTGCATTATTATCAACTTTACTACTTACAAAATGAAAAAGTTTAAGTTATTGCTAAACCTATCCAATATAATTTTTTGTATAGGATTGACAACATTGGCATCACGATTTGGCTTGACAGCTGTACAATTTGGTGAAAATTTAAGAGATAATTATCAGAGACATGAACCTGTACAATTTTCCCAGACACCACTTGAGTCTGCAGAATCATTTATTTGCAAGTGAGAAAAAAGATTTCACTTGTGTACTATTAATGCTGAAGTTTACAACCTGTGGTTTAGATTACGTTGTTTGTAATTTTATTATTTAGTTTATGTGATTTATATCCTTTTAGTACCTTTCCATCTGCTGAAGCGGTTCTAGCAGGAGCTCGCCATATGGTGGCTACACAGATTTCACGAGATACACTTGTGAAACAAAATGTCAGACAAATGTTTATGGAAAATGCCAAAATTTATATAACACCTACGAAGAAAGGAAAAAAAGTAAGATTTTTCTTTATTTAGTAGGACTAAGATATTAAAGAACATCCTACATAAGTTTTGATAAAATTTAATTTTGGTAATTCATATAAGTTAACCAATTTTTACAGATAAAATAGGAAAGAATAAATAGTTACAAGGTTAAAATATCAAACAAAAGTCAGTAAAAATTCAGAAAAAGTGAAAAAACTTAAATGTTTAAAATTTGAAATAGGTAAAGAGTAAAAAGTTTTTTTTTTGTTTTTGTTCAAAAAAGTAAGCTATTTTTTATCTAAAAGATGAAGAGTCTTCAAATTAACATTCCTTTAATTTTTGCTTAAATATTAATCTGAAATTAGTTCTCGAAAAAATATCTACATCGTATTAAGAGAAAGTATTATGTATAATACTTTTTATGATATTGATCCTCTTGTCTTAAGGAAATCGATAACACTCATTCAAATGCACCATTTAAATACTTAAAAAGCAAACCAGTACGAGACCTTCATGGAGAACAGTTTTTAAAAATGTGGCATGCAGAGCAGGAAAATTTAGTGAAAATGAGAATTATGGTTGGTCAAGAGCAATCTAATCAAGGGTAAAGAACAATATTTTTCTACCCACTTTTAGAACATTTTTTTTTTTTGTTTACTTGTTCTTTTCCTTTTTTAACTTTATTAATATTTATTTAGGTTTTCATACCTTGATGAAATAAAGCAATTATATCATCGGGTATGAATACTATTAATTTTCTTTGAAACATTTTAAAAAAAAATTCTTTTTTCTTTTTATTATTTAATCTTATAGAAAAGCTGATAAAAATGATTTACTAATTCTAATAAAACAATATGAAATAAAAAAGCAAAGAATATTTTATAATTTAGCACTATTTATAATTGTTTAGTAATATTTGAAAAAAAAAAAAAATTGTTGATGAAATTAAGCATAATTCATTGTCAAATATAATACTTATTTAATGATTTATAATTATTCCAGGATTCTTTAATTTTACAGTTCTTTAATGTCTGATTGACTAATATATAGTTCTATGATATCTGATTGACTAATTTTTATATCAAACTTATATAAATTTATATTAAAAACTTGTTTTACCTTCAAATGTAAATTATCATTAAAATTATTTAGTATATTTTCTATTTAGGATGAGTTTAGTCTTTTGGTCCAAGAATGGAATAAGCAGCGGTCTGAGGCCATATCTTTAGCACTTAATAAAATGTTGTATCCCATGTTGGAGAAAGAGCTAAAAGCTAAGTTGTTGCGTGAATCAATAGACTTTGCTATAAAGGTACATAAACTAGGCATAACAGAATGTAAACTGCAGATGCTTTAAAACAAATGATATGTTTTTAATTTCTGATTTTATAGTTTTTACATCCTGGTTAAAAATTGTCAAAAAACAAAAAAATTGTTGACATAAAATAGTCTTGCATTTACAAAAAAACTTTTAGGCGTGTACTCGAAAGTTGCACAGTTGGATTTCTGTTGCACCTTACCAACCTGAGAGTAATGAAGAGGGAGAGTATTCTGCTGATAATGAATCAACACATGGATGTCGTGTGTTATCATGCTCATTTCTACCTGACAGGAATGCTGTTTCTTTCTTTGCAATGCTGGATGCAGATGGACAAGTTGTTGATTTTCTTCGTTTAAAGTATCTTCTGTGGAGGAAGAACAGCAATAAGAAATCAGAACAGGATTGTAAGGTCTGCTGATTTTTTAGTAAATTTGATTACTAATTTGTTTTATCAAAAGTAAGTTGTTGTCTATTTAAGACAAGTTTTATAGTTACTGTGGTATCAACTAGTATGTTTTAGTTGAAATTGTATTGGTTAAAAAATGGTTTTAAATAATGATGATTCTTTATTTAACATGTATTTAGAAACTATTTATGAAATTTAAGATATCATTACATTGTGTGAAATAATAGGCTAAAAACTTTGACTTTTAAAAGTCCAATGAAATAATGTAGTTTCATACATCAAATCATTACTTTAAAGTTTAACTGGTATTTAAAATCTGTGGCTTGTTTTACAAAAACTGTATGGAAATGTTAATGTTGGAAAGGTATAGATTTATGTTTTAAAGATGTCTTTAGTATATAAAAGTTAAAATAAAGTATGTTTTCAATTCAATTGATGAGTTTCATTATTATAATCTTTTTACCAGATTAGTGACATGAACAAGTTAAAGGATTTTATTCGTAAGTATTCACCACGAGTTATTGCAATAGCAGCAGAGTGTTGTGATGCACAGCGAGTGTTAGACGACATCACTCAAGCTGTCCAAGAACTAGAGCAAGATCATCAGATGCCTCATATTTATGTAGAATTAGTTGCTGGTGAAGTTGCAAGAATTTATCAAAACTCACCTAGAGGATTGGTTAGCATATTTTTTAAAAACAGTTATATTCTAAAAATCAATATAAACTTATTACAAAGACAAATCATTGAAATATAGTTTGAGCAGGTGGAACAAAATTTTCCTTTTTCTACAGATGGAATTTGCAGAGTATCCTGAGTTACTTCGTCATGCCATATCGATAGGTCGTCGCATTCAAAATCCTCTTGTTGAATTTGCTGGACTCTGTAATTTTGAAGAAGAGCTAGTCTGCTTAAGACTTCATCCCATGCAGGTTTTATGTGCTACATATTTAATCAAAATCAATCTTCATATTTTTGATTAGATAATGTAAATGGCTTCTTTTCTAATTTAAATAATATAGTGACATTTTCATAACAAACACAGGATCATCTACCAATGGATTTACTTCAAAGACAGCTAGAAATTGAATTTATCAATGAAGTTAACCAAACTGGTGTAGATATTAACAGAGCCTTGGACTTTCCACACATGGCTGTCCTAACTCAATTTTTATGTGGTTTAGGTCCTCGCAAAGCTGGACATCTACTTAAGGTTTTGATTTTTTTTTTTAATTTAAGTTTATTGTAAAAAAAAAAGTGATTAAATGAAAAAATAATAAATCTTTTACTTGTTAATGTCTTTAGTTATGAATAGAAAAGTTAGCTAATTTGTTAATTGTTGTATTTTAGAACTAGCATGCAGCTTTAATGCTATCAAATTTTAAGAAAAGTAAATTGAGGTTGAAAAAGAACATTTGTGTGTTTATAAATTTACAGATGCAATCCACCTTTGTACAATTTTATGTACTGACAAAAGTTAGATGCTGCAAATAAGTCAAAAATAAAATTTTTGACATAATTGCAGCATCACCTATCAATATATAAAAACTAAAATATAGTATATAAATATTAAAAATTGTTTGAGCAGGTGGAACAAAATGGTTTGGTCTGCTGACCCTAGTTCTATAATTTCAACAAAAATTTATTAGTTTGATTAGATTTTCAATCTGAAATTATTCTAATAAACACATTTTAGATGCTAAGACAACAAGGTTTACGTTTGGAAAATCGTTCTCAATTGGTAACTGTATGTGAGATGGGATTGCAAGTATTCCTTAACTGTGCTGGATTTATAAGAATTGAGCCTTCAGAATCAAATGACAAGTATGAAGTTCTTGATGGAACAAGAATACATCCAGAAACTTATGACTGGCCAAGGAAAATGGCTATTGATGCACTTGAATATGATGATGTAAGATGTGTTTCTGATGCCATATTTCTCTTAAAAAGTTGTTTATAGTTTTTTTCTTTTAAAAAATTTATACCTTTTTTTTTTAACTATTAGATAAGATTTATACACTCTATATTGCATTTGAAAAGTTTGAAGCTTTTATTTTTGAATAATTTGAATTTTTATACAGGGAATGGAAGAATCCAATCCATCGTCTGCTGTAGAAGAGATTCTTGAGCAACCAGATAGGCTGAAAGATTTGGACTTAGATGCTTTTGCTGAAGAGTTGGCTAGACAAGGCTATGGAAACAAACAAATTACTTTATATGACATTCGAGATGAACTTATCAACAGATTTAAAGATCATCGGCCTACATTTAAAGGTTAGATTTCAAAATATATTTCTTGAATTTTCTGATTATATTTAATGCATAAACTTTATTGGAAAAGTTTTAAGTATTTAACTCATGAGTTAAAAAACTTGATAATAATAGATTACCCTATTATTATCAAGGTTTGTCTATTGAAGAACGGTTCCATCTGCTTACTGGTGAAACACCACAATCTCTTTATTACGGTAAAATGATTACTTGCGTAGTCACAGGTTTTGCATGTAAAAAACCTACTAGAGAACAATTAGATTCTGCTAACCCTACTAGAAATGATGAAACAAATTTATGGAGATGTCCTTTTTGTTTGCGAGACAACTTTCTTGAATTAAGCGAGGTAAGCAAGTTGATGGTTGAGTGTTTAACTTACAACTAACTACATTTAAAAATTTGTTTTTAATGTGTAAAAATGGTTGAAACTTTTTAAAAAGAAAAATGTAAAAGTTTTTTGTTTTTTTTCTTAATACAGGTTTGGACTCACTTTGATAATGGAAGTTGTCCAGGTCAATCTATTGGAGTTCGAACTCGACTAGAAAACGGTATAAATGGCTTCATTAGCACAAAGAATATTAGCGATAAAGGATGTAAAAGACCAGAAGATCGAGTGAAGGTCTTCTTTTTATTTTTTTTCTTTATTGATAAGTTATATATTTTTTTTTTTTTAGAATTTAGTCTTAGAATTATATAAATTGTTTTTGAAATGATAATTGTTTTAACTTCAGATTGGTATGACACTTCACGCAAGAGTGATAAAGATTAATTACGAGCGTATTCAAGTTGATCTTACTTGCAAAACATCTGACCTAACTGATGCTCAAGGGAATTTTAGGTATTTTATATAGTCATAACTAAGTATAGTGAAACCGTAAGCATGATTGCGTCGATCCTTTTCTAATTTTGTTTTAAAACTTAGTTCACCACGTGATATATATTACGATCAGGAAGCAGCAGACAAAGATAAGAAAGCTGAAGAGCTTGCGAAAGTCGCCTTATCTAAAAGAACTAGTGAGTAGAAAAAGCTTGTGTACAAGTCTTATTTATTCTACTGATCGTTATGAATCAATTTTATGACTTTTTTAAAAAATTACTACTTAATTTCAAACAGTGATTTAGAATAGGAATAAGAAAAAAACTACTTTGACTTTCTTTAGCTTATGTAAAGCGCGTCATAGCTCACCCATCATTCAAGAACGTTACTTTTAAAGATGCCGAAAAACTTCTTGAGACTATGGATCAGGGAGAATGCATCGTTAGGCCGTCGAGCAAGGTATATCTCTGTTAAAACTTCGTGTTCGATATAAATAAATATGTCTTTGATTTTCATGTATTTTAACTGTCGCCATTTTTGTTTTTTCTTAAGGGAACGGATCATTTAACGGTTACATGGAAAGTAGACAACGGAATCTATCAACATATCGATATTCGGGAGGAGGGTAAAGAAAATGCTTTTAGCATTGGAAGATCATTATGGATTGACAACGAAGTAAACTTTATTCAAAAATTTTTTTAAACAAAATTTGTAAAAGTATTTCTATTTATTATCCGACATGATTTCCTAGCAAATTTTCTTATACTGCTTAATAGTGATAGGCATATAACAAGAAGCATACAACTAAAAGAATATAATATTATTTAGGAGATAATATCATTAAGACGATAATATTATTTAGAAGATAATATTATTTAGGAATATGAGGACCTCGATGAAGTCATGGCTCATCATATTACTCCAATGGCTGCACATGCTCGAGAATTGCTTAACCATAAATACTACAAAGAAACTGGAGGTGTGAGAGCAAAACTCGAAGAGATCCTTGCACAAGAAAAGCGAAAAACACCTGGGCGAATTCCTTATTTTTTTGCTAGTAATAAACAGTATCCTGGAAAATTTATGTTAGGTACTCGATTGCATTGAAATTTGTGTTAGGTACTTCATTGCATTGAAGTTTATGTTAGGTATTTGATTGCATTGAAAAAAAAAAGACTGAAAAATTTCGCAGAATTTACAGGATTTACTTTACTATAAGTTATTTATTGACAAACATTACAAATAATGATTTTAGCTTATAATATTTTAAAGGAGTACTATATATCTTATCAGGTTATATGCCACGTTTGAAAGCTAAAGTTGAATTTGTAACGGTAACACGAGATGGTTTTCGTTATCGGGGAAGAATACATGCAAACACAAACAATTTGTTAAAGTGGTTTAAGGAACACTTCAGAGATCCCATCCCCGGAGTCGGTACGTTGGTATAAGTTTTTTTTCTATTCAAAAATTAACTTCTTTTAAGGTTGAAGTCGAGAAAATCAAAAAATGCTTTTAAATTTTTTACTAGGTACACCGATGCGTCGCACTCCTCATAACCAAACACCAATATCAATAATTGGTGGCACTCCATACACTCCGGGTGCTACACCTTCAAACCTGATTTCAGAAGATGAAGCTGCTAAACTTATGCAACAAGCGTTTCCTGCCGGTTTTGATCATCAAATGTACAATGCGCTTTCTATGACACCAGCCCGATCAACTCCAGGTTTTTCTACACCGGGAAGCTTCTCCTTAGGGAGCGTTACACCACTATTAGATCGCTCTACTGAAGTTGAAGGTAATTTTGCCCAGTGGGGTAATCAAGGACAAAATTACGGAGGAAATGGTGAAAATAAATTTAAGAAAGATCGTGGTGGAAAAATCGGTTTTCAAGGAAGGGGAGGATATCACGGTAATCGTCAGTTTGATCGAAATAGAAGTGACAATCAGAGAAATGAAGGCCAGAGAAGGCATCGTAGGTGAAGCTTCGCTGTTATAAGTGTATAGTTAAATGTAAATCTTATGGTTTTTTTAAAAAACATTAATTTTGCGTTAAACAAAAGAATATTTATAATAGATATATTAGATGGGGGTAACGATTGTTTTTTTGTTTTTTTTTTTAAAAAAAAAAAAAAAACGTCAAACAACTAATATAAATTCTAGTTGATCATGTTAATAAAATGCTCCTTTTATAGTTTTGATCTGCTTCATTTTGAACAGAAACCGCGAAGAAAGTTTATGTTTGTTGTAAAGATATTTCTTCCCTTTCTATTGATGCTTCTGTTATAATAATATAATTTCACTGATGAATACTAAAAACAAAGTTGAGTATTTAAACTTAACGATAGAAGACGGCAGTCAAATGCGAATAATCGACAAATTTTTTACACACAAATCAAATTTAAGATAGTGAGGGAAGAAGAAAAAAAAACGTTACTTACACATTTGGAAAAATTACATTTTGATATTAAAACAGCATGCTGTTTTTACAACCTCCCACAGATCTTTTTTTGTTTTGCTTTGCTACCTCATCTTTCACAAAATTTCTAACGGATTTAAATCTGGAGGTTGTTCTGGCTAATCCAAATGTTTAATGTTATATTGGAACAATCTCTAAGCTAAATCGAATGTTTGGAATGTTATCCTGCATAAATGTCCAAAGAAACGACATGTTGACTTCAGGATATGGTAGCATTATTTCTTCTAGTAGTTGATATAAATATCAGCGTACTTAAACAAAGAATTTAGTTGTCTGTTGTTAATTGAATAAGGTCAATACCAGATGATGAAAAAGCTTTCCCCACACCGTATTGTTTCCACTACCAAACTTAAAGGGTGACCGGAAAGTTCTGTCAGTACTTCACAACCAATTTATTTTTAATGTAATATACATAAACTACTGAAATTGCAGTAACAGATCAAGTAATATGTAGTGTAAGTATACCAAGAATTATTCAAATCGGTCTCCTTTTCGGTCCACTGTCAATGATAATCGATGACGCCATGATTGTATGGCGGCACGAAATGTTTACATAGGAAATTTTTCCCATTCGCGGATCATCATTCGTTTCATGGAGGCGAAGTTGTGATGTTGTTTAGCATTGACCTTGGACTCCAAAATACCCCACACGCAAAAATCAAGTGGATTTAGGTCGGAAGCGGACGGAGGCCACTCATCCTTAGCAATAAACTTGGGGCAATTCTGTAAAAAGAACAAACCCAGTTACTATTGACAAATTCAGTTACAATTGATAATTATCATTGTACAGTTACAATTGTACTAAACTGATACAAAATTTAATGATAAACACTTGTAAATAATGAAATATGGGAGACCGGATAGTACGCACATTGATTACTGACAGAACTTTCCGGTCACCCTGTAAATGTTTTTTTCAGTCCATCGTTGATCAAATTCTTAAAATTGTAGTCTATGTACTTACTACCTAGCATCAGGCTCAAAAATAATGAAGTTAGGCAGAAGAATATCGATCTACAAAAAACAATGTCCCGTTTCTTGGCTATGCAGAATGTTTACGGAAAAACCCTTTTCTGGTTTAACGTGTCACTTATTTTATCAAGGTACACTTCTTGGTATTTTTTTTCGTAAATTAGCTTCTACTAAACGTTTTCTAACCGTGTGACATACCATTTGATTTTAAATTGTTTTTAATCGTGGAGATACACAGCCCTTCAAAAAATATATTGTCCTTCAAAAAATGAGCAACTTTTTAAATAGTATTATTTGTTATTATTTTTGTAATGTTTTTTAATTCAATTTTTCATACAAGCATGATTTCATGATTGTATGAAAAATTGAACATTCAATTTTCATGTGAATTCTGCAAACAAAAAGTTTCATCCATTTTTATGAAAAAAACTGAAACTGTTGAACTTCAAAACATAAACAACTTTTTTATACCCACTAAAATAAAATACTAAAGTCAATAAATACTGGCATATCCTGTACTTTTTAGGAATATGGAGTATAATTTTTGGCATAAACTCGAAGAGCTTGTTAATTTTTTCTTGTGTGGTTTGCTTCCATATGGCTTCAATAGATTTAATTAAAGCCCTTTATATGGCTCATTGGCGTCTTTAAACGGTTCTTATGTCTTATAACAAGTTCAACTGATGCCATGTATTTTTAATAATATTAAGATCATGTAATTGAACTGACCACCTCATTACTTCAATTTGGTTCGTTTCAAACCATTATTTAACGAGTTAAAAAATTTGTTGCAGCTCGTTGTTTAGTTGAAATGGCCATAGCAGAGGCATGTTATTCACGATGTATAGGAACATGCTCTAAGACCTTGCAAAACATCCCCAGAAACTTTTTTTTGATTATATTTAGAAAATATTTGAAACAACTTTAAATGGTCTTAGCTTTTAAACGAAATTTTTTTTTTAATGTAATTTGAAACCTGTCGATGAATTTTGATCTAGTTTAACATAAAACAAGCAAAAAATTGAAAAAGGTTTTTAGGAACTATACCCTAGGGGGGATTCAGGGAATCGTTTCGAACACCACAAAATCACCCCTGTATTTAGATTTTCAGAAATGTTTGTGATAGGTTTATTAATTTTCTTTTAAATTATTTTAAGTGTTTAACATTGAAATTAACAGACAGATATGTAGTTTTCATTACTTTCTCTTTACATTTTTATTGAAATAAAGACAAAGCAAAGAAACCTTTAATTATTAACAACTAGTAAAAGCTAGCAGTTGCTAATTATTAACAGTTGCATAATAATTCCTCAGACGCGTTGACATACGAACTAAAAGCATGTTTGTTGCCATTATATTGACATTTGATTGATATGACCGATATATTACGCCAATATTATCAATCCATGTTAGAAGTTTTTATTTTGAAGCATTCATTTAAAATGCCTAAACATGCAGAAGAACATGGTGATTTTGTTAAAAAAAAATTGCATTTGCTGCTTCAGGATAGGAAAGGATTTAAGACCAATAAACAATGCTGAAACAACCTATTTAAATCTAAATAAAAAGAAAAATGACTACTCAAACCTTATCAAAACTATATTCTGGAAGGATTATTCGGCGAATAACCCTGACCTTCCTACCATGCTTTGCTCGAAATGTAGAAAAAAGCTTGCAGCGATTGATCCTTACTTCACTATGCGGCTGTGTAATGAAGGTAATTATAACTATATTGATATTTAATTTACTTTAGTTAGAATTTAGTTACGTTATTTTAGTTATTATAATTGCTATACATATGCTTTAAAATTTAGACCTGAATACCAAATTTATCACAGGGAGAAAATGTATTCACATTTTCTTTGTGTTTTATTTGTGAAAATGAGCGCAAATCAAAAATGGAACAAATAATGGCCCCTATCGTTAAATGTGTGTCGGGAAAACCTGTTTATCAAGGCGTTGAAGATGTTTCAAATAAACCTGCAGAAAAACTAATTTGTCAAGATTGCTATGCCCAAGTGGGACAAGGAATTCCACATCCCTGTACGAAATTAGAATGACAAAAGAATTTGACTGCCATTGTGAAATCAACATCCCTAACAATGCAAGGAAAAGTTCAGTCCAGTTCTGTCTAAGATTTCAGCAAAAATGACTCAGGGAACACCTTAGCTTTGAAAACATTTGGTCCAAAACAACTCACTGTCTCTTTCGGAAAAAATTAAGGTTAAGAAACCTTTCTTTTCTTGAGATAAACAAACTTCAATTACATGTCAGGTAAGTTTTTTTTTGCTTAAAAATACTTTTAAAAATAAATTTGTTATGAGTTTAAAGGCAATTTTTGTAATAGCTTCATTATGATTTCTAAGTAATCACAACATAATTGAAGTTGCACAATTTCTGAGAAGTGAGGCAGGACGGAAAAGTGTAGAATCTGGTTTCAATATTAAATTGATTGAGAACAACGAAGTGATTGGAAAATTATTCAATGGTGATAAACTCCCATTGCTATTACAATTAAATGAAAGCAAAGTAAGTAAACTGTTACCCAAAAAAAATATTTTTTGATAACTATTGATAACAATATATTGCAATCTGTATCATTCATTTTGATTTTTTTTGGATGTATAGTTGGTAGAAAAAGATACTCCTATTGTGTATTACAATGACATTGAAGAGCTTGTAGCAATGGTACGTCATCACAGAAGTCAAGGAACAAATGATGCTGTATCAAATTAGGTGTAGATGGAGGGCAGGGATTCCTTAAAGTTACACTGTTAATAACCCTAAAACCTGAGTTAAAAAATGATGAAATTCCAGAGAAACTGAGCAAGTGTGTCAAATATGCGTGCAAAGATTTTAAAGATTCAAGCGTCCATAAAACTATTATATTGGCCATTTTGTCTTCATTGAACAAAAAATACCATAGTTTGCGGTTAATTTTGGATAAATTGAACATTTCATCCTTATATTACATAGTATCTGAAGATCTAAAGGTTTTGCTTCAAAAGGTTGGAAAACAAACTGCAGCATCAAAGCACCCTTGTTCATATTGCATGACGTCATCTCCTGATTTTCAAAAAGCTGATCATTATACTCTAGAATCTCTGTGTAGACTGTACGGCCAATGGATGACCGATGATGCAAATTTAAAAAATGCAAAAAAGTACACAAACGTTGTGAATCCCCTTTGTTAACAGACGACAAAAACAAAAAATGCTAGAACTTGTAAATATTTCTGGTCTACATATACTGCTAGTTGTTGTAGACAAAACTTTAAAAGAGATTTTAAAAAATTTATTTGAAAACAAGGAGTGTAAGTTACAGTTTGTTAACCAATATCTGTCTAAGATAAACATCTGCAGAGTGTTCTACCAAAGGCAGCATCTTTTGGAAGACAATGCTTGCAATATATTGCTTAAAGACATAGACAGCTTTGAACTGTTTTTTCAGGAGTGTCTAGTCTTGGAGTTTCCGCTGCCAAATACATTAAGGTAATTAGAGATTTTGAAAAAATAGTCCATGGTTGTTTTGGAAAATCACTAAGCTCCACATATGACAAAGATTTAGAGGGGCTCTGTACGAGCTATAGAAATCTTAGGGCTACAATTCCTTTGAAGGTACATTCATCAACATGAAAGTACTTGTAGTTGTAAGCAACAACCGCGTTCCTTAGCGCCTCTATACAGTTTGGGTTGTGCTCTCCAACTTTTCTTATTCGCCCTACTCGACCCATTATAGCCCTCCCCTAGGATATGGTTCCTAAAAACCCTTTAGCTTTTTAAAATCGTTTCTCAATTAGTTGAAAATCAAAGTTAGTCAACTGCTCTAGATAAAATTATTCAGTATAAAATCATTTTTTAGGAATTCATGAGAAACTCTTCTGTGTAGCTTTCTTTAAATGAAGTTGTGATAAACAGATTATGAATAGTCAGGTTATATAGAAACATCTAGTTAGAGAGCTTATCAATGTTATCAGAGATTTAGATATGAGCCAATAGTCGCAAGTAATTCATATGGCTTCTGTTTCAACTTTTATAGCAAACTAAACAACAAACTTCAACAAAATAATCCCTAATTAAGAAAGCTCTAAAAGTAATACGTTTTGATGTAACTTTCTATTTGCTAAATATTACATGTATTCTCTTTTATTTCTTGCAGAAGCTAGCCCATAACACACCACCTGCTGTTAATCCACCAGTAATCATGAGAAGATACCTTAAAAAAATACTTGAAATTAAAAAAATATATATTATTTTTACCACCTGCTAGAAGTTGAGCAAAGTTTGAAAATTAAGAGAAAACGCCTACGAAAATATATTCATGTATGTTTTTGATACAGCCACAACTCATTTTGTACAACTGAAGATCAATGATATGATTTTTTTTCTTTTTTATACAGATTAAAGTTATACTTGAAAAAAAATCATTCTTTGATTTTTCTGAATCTAAAAGTTAGTTTTTTTAAAACTATTGAGAATTTACAAGAAAAAAAATCAAAAGAAAAAACATAAAAATACAGAAATGTAAATTTAATTTCATACAGAAAAAAGTTTGTTTTTATACCAAATAATTAATGGACAATGCGAAAAAAAATCATCTTTTGTTCCATGTCTATTATTTCTACAATAGCATGTAAAATAACGATCACAAGACTGCTGTCAAACAGCTGTGCCAATATCATGACACAAACTATAGCACCGATAGGGGAGAACCTTAATGAGTGGGATACTTTTAGCAAAATGCTTTTTAAAAGTAGATAAAACTGTTTAATATAAATATTTAAAAATGATTCACAACCATCGACTCTTGATGAATGATATAGTAAAACAAAAACTTGGATTTGCATTTGGCAATTTTAAAAACTAAGTTTTATTGGAGCAGGACATTTATCCCATTCATTGGGTATGACTCATTGAATGGATAAAAAAATATCAAATGTGATAAATATAAAAGAATTAAAAATGATCAGTGTTCAATTCAATAATTTTCAAAATTAATTTGTTAGTTGTAAATATAATTAAATTTGAATATATAGACGCATACGTAGAGACCACAAAAAAAATATTTTAACTTAAAAAAGCAAAATTTCTCTTATTAAATTTCAATCAAAGTGGAGCTCTCTAATTTTAGAATATTATGTTTAGTAATTTTTTATTTAAATAAAATAGTGTAGTATAAAAGTGTGTATATAATACCCATTACCCATGGGGGTAAAAGTAAGCGACTCCAGCATCCCCCTGCTGAGCTGCAATTAATACGTTATCAAATACCTAATTTACTTAAGATAAAACTCAACATAATACATCTAACAACTTAAATTTCATGTATGTTTAACAACAACAATAACAACAACAACAACAACAACAACAACAACAACAAGTAAAAAGCACTTATGGCTTCTCATAAATTACATGGAAAAAAATTAAACAAAGAGGGAGTATAAAAGATATTAACAGTCAACTTCACATTATTTGCATTCATAATAATGCTTCTTGCTGTTATTACAATTACCACATATCCATAATTGACAAGTGAAACACTGAATCCAAGCAGACCCGAAAAATATTTTCCAGTTGCATTAGCATATTTTGCAAGTGTTTTTTGTCTTTGATTTGTGGAAGAATTTTTTAAAGATGATATAATTGAAAAATCGGCAGAGTTGTCTGATATGTTAACCTTTTGAATTTCTTAACTCTTTATACCAATATCAACATTTTTGTGCTTAATTATTGTCTTTTCTGGAGTATTATTTAATATGGTACTTTTACCCAGCTTTCTTCCTCTCTTAGAAGATTTTCTGAGTGGTGCTTTGGGTAGGGGAGAATGATTTCTGGACTATTTACTTTAACCAAGGCTTCTGAAGAATCAGTTTACTAGTTTTTTTATATAATCAATGATTGTTATCTGGTTGTTAAATTGCTAATTCATTGTTTGCCAAAGGTATGTCACTCACGCTAGATCCGATGAAATCACTTTCCTCAAATAATTCTCTTTTAAGTGGATCCTACATTTTTCAAATCCACTGCAAAAAGTTTTTATTGTAAATGATTAACTAAATGCTGTGTGTGCAAGCTGAGGTAAGTTATATATGTTAATGATCCTTCCCCCAAATTGGAAACTAACCTTTGAGCCACCCTAAAATAAGATTTAAATGACCCAAACGCTGCAATCTATGACTGCAGTGTAGTGGAAATGTTAATAAATGCAAAGACTTTTTTTTTTTTTTTTGCGTATATGCAATATTTGCAATATTATATATTATTTCAAAAGAAATTTGGCTTTCATGATTGTCCATTAGTAAGAGCACAGGATTATCCAAAGATGATTTAGTATGAGAACCAAAGTGTTTTGTTAAAACTAAAAAGTTTTCATCATCCAACCACTTTTGTTACACAAACCTAAGATACCTGTTGGTGCTCCATCTCTAATATAAAGATCAGTTGGTTTGGGTTTGTGGGTATATATATATACACATCATTCAACGAATTTCAACCAAATTTAAATGTTTAAGAAACGTTTGGTGCTTTCCTATTAAATCTTTAATAATGTTTTTAAAATGATTTTTATTAACTCTTTGATGCGTTGAAATGTGTTTCTTATTCAAAATTCGATTTTTAATAAAAAAATATTAAAATATGTTTCATGTTAAATTTTTAATTATCTTCTTTTACTTTTTCACAAAATTATTTATCATGGCAGGCAAAGTCCTTTTAGTGTTTGAAGAAAAGTGATACAAGCAACATCTCAATAGAATTAAGAAACTTTGATCTCAATTAAAAAAAAACTTTTATCAAGGAAATTGCAATCTCAATATCATTTTACGAAGTACAAGCTCTTCAAAAACAAAAATTTCTCCTTGGTCTTAGATCAAAATTTATTACTTTATTAAAGATATTTAATTTTTTATTACAAGAAAATCATGCCTCCAATGAAAAAAAATCAACATGACAATTTTCTCAAAGTGCTATCAGAAAAGCAAAGTTAAGAGCCAGTGGAACCTCTTCAGAAAGAGACAGCTGGCTGGCTGATCTGAGGAAAAGAGCTGCAATCATCAGGGCTAATGATTCAAAGTCTCCTCCTTGGTGAATGTAGAACTTACAGGTCTGTGGATACTGTCACAGATCCAGCTCAAGCAGTTCTCTATCCAACAGAATTGTAAATTCATTGGAGCCCCCGGGACTTCCGACTCACATTCTTGCACTCAAAGTTGGAGCACCTATAATGTTGCTTAAAAATTTGGACCCACCAAAGTTGTGCAATGGAACACGTCTTTTGGTTAAGAAACTGTTTCCTAACATCATTGAAGCAACAGTTTTAACAAGATGTGCCAAAGGTGAAATATTTTCATTCCCAGAAATCTTTTTATACCTTCAGATCTACAATTTGATTTTAGACACCCTTAGTTTCCAGTTCGCCATGCATTTACCATGTCAATCAACAAAGCACAGGGACAGTCTTTGAAAGTTGCAGGAGTCCATTTGGAAACCCCATGCTTTTCTCATTGACAATTGTATGTGGCATGCTCTCGAATTGGAATGCCTCAAAATTTGTTCATTCAAGCACCAGATGGAAAAACAAAGAATGTTGTGTATCAAAAAGCTCTTATGTAACACCCAGGACAGTTGTCTTTTTCATTTATTTGTTTGACTTGATTCTTTATTAGGATAAATAATTTAAAATTTATTATCTCACAATCATTATTTCTAAGAGTTTTGTATATGCTAAATTTTTACTTTCTACAATTTGAAATCCAATATCCTGGGCAACAGCAGGTACTTCAGCTAGTTTATCATAAAATCCTTATAGTTTTTTCTTGGGAATGTAAATACAGGTGGAACTGTATTCTCCACAATGTTTACAAAAGCCAGCATAGTCACCAATGATCCTCTTTCAGCTGAAACAGCTTGGCAAACTTGTTTTGTTCCAGATGAGATAACCTTTGGACGGTCTGTAATTGTTAATAATCCTGTCTTATCTGCATTAAAAATGCATTCAGGTTTGAACTTATATCTTAATTGAAGTTCTAATAAATTATCAAAAAATTTTGAGACACTTTGCCATTTTCAAAGCTCTTCCTACTGTAAAATTTGATATACTATATTTGTTAGCTGCTTTTCGAATGGACATACCTTTGAGAACACTTTTGACTGCATCTTCAACATCTAAAGAATTTTTTCTAACTAATTTTGTGTTTGGCTTCGTCTAAAATAAAATGCTTTATAATTGGATATGTCATATCAAAAAAATAGACAGGACACAGTTTATGAGATAGTCAATGAAAGATCTCAACCACAACTACAAACACACAACTACAAACACACAACTACAAAATGTAAGTAAATAGCTTAAATAAATATATACATTTATGTTGTAGATACAAAATTTATGTAACTATATGATGTAGATACACAGTTTATATAACTATATGATGTAGATACACAACTTATATAACTATATGATGTAGATACACAAAATTTATACAACTATATGATGTAGATACAAAATTTCAAATATAACTAGATGTACAGGGTGTTCGTAAAGTCGGTTTAAGTCTTTGATTAAAAATTTGTCCTCATTATATTAATTTATCCATTTAAATAGTAGTGTTTTAAAGCTTGATTCTAGGAAATTTAATTTCAGAAAAAAATGAGCTGCCAACTATCTCTTGAAGAGAGAATTAAAGTTGTTCTTCTCTATGCCAAATTCGAGAGTTCTGAGGAAGTTCAACGAGAGTGGAGAAAACAGCTCGGGACGTAGCCACCATCCAAGCCGGTGATTCTAAAGTTGGTTGACAAGTTCAAGAAGACAGGCAGCGTTCATGATCGAGAGGGATCGGGCCGGTCTCGCTCAGCTGTGACAGAAGAGGCAATCGAAAGAGTGACTGAGCAACTCGTGAAAACAAGCGATCTCTCAATTCGAAAGGGCGCTGCAGCTCTGGGCATGAAACAGACCAGCTATTACAATACCGTTAAAGAGTCAGGGCTTCAGACCAATCAAAATCCAAGAGCTTAGTGAAGACGACTTTGATAGACGAGTGCAATTTCGTGAAACACTATTGGACAATTTTTCCAAAAACCCAGGTATGAGTGATAAGATTTTGTGGTCGGATGAGAGTCAGTTTACTTTGAACGGAGTTATAAGCTGTGACAATAGCTGCTACTGGGCCTACTCTAACCTGCATGAAATATTCCAGGTCGGCACATCTAAAGAAAGACTTATGGTGTGGTGTGGAATGATTTCAGGTGGACTTATAGAACCATACTTCTTCGATGGTTCTGTCACTGGCGAGACCTATCTGGAAATGCTTAAGACAAATGTATGGCATTCCAAAACAGAATAACATTAAATGCCATTACGTTCATAGCGCATTAGAGCGGATGAATCGGTCTGTTCAATTCTGAATGCACAATAGGGCAGAGGAAGTGTTATGGTTTGAGGATGTTTTAGCCGGGACAGTTTGAGTCCCATTCATCACATAGAAGGTATTATTAACCTGAGAGTTTATTTAGACACTATGAAGAATGTTATGTTGCCACATGCAAAAAATAAAATGACTTACAAATGGACCTTACAACAACATAATTAAAAATGCATTGTGCCTGTTAAAGATAATATAGGTCACAAAAAATTTGAAATTCTTGATGGTTTTAACAAAGCCCAAATGCCTCATCACTGTGATGCTGTTTTGAAGGTAAATTGATATGCTACCAAATACTGCCTTATCTTATTGACACTTTTATGAATTTTAAAATAGATTTTCATCAAAGTTTAGTAGTTTCTAAACGTTTGCACAGAAGCCTTTTCAAAAAGAAATTGAATCTTAGCTAATCATTATAGTTTAAAGTTTTGTGGTTTATATTATGTTAATTGAGTTAACATAGAAGAACATTTGGTAAAAACTTCAGCTGATCGCAAAAAATTTGCGAAAAGTTATGCTTTAAAAATTGAACAAACTTTAGTGATTCTAAACTTTTGCATGCCACTGTATTTAAAAAAACGTAATAAAAACCTGATAAGATAACGCGGTGCGTAGGAACATGCTCTAAGACCTTACAACATATCCCCAAAAACTTTTTTTTGATTATCATTAGAAAGTATTTTCTCATTCAAAAGACGTAAACGACAACGTTTTTTAGTGGGGGCCTGGTGAGAAACCATATATTTTAGGGGAGTGCCCAAGGGTTTTGTTGTTCAAGATAGGTAACAAAGAGACAAGGTGCATACTCAAATTTCTAGTATGTTGATACTGATGCCGAATGAGGATGACTTGCAAAAGATTAGGGTAATAGGAGCTAAACCAATCCCGCCCCGACCTCTAACTGCCCTCTTCCTAGAACTACGTCTCCTTTAATCGTAAAAAATTTTTCTTTGTTCTATCATAAACCTCTTTTCGTTTATAACTTATAACCATGCGAAGCCTAAAATTACCTCCAATTACCCCTTAAAACAACTTTAAACGGTCTTAAATTTTAAACGAAAAGTTTTTTTTTTTTTATATAATTTGAAATCTGTCGATGAATTTTGATCTAATTTAATATAAAACAGACAAAAAATTGAAAAGGGTTTTTAGGAACCATATCCTAGGGGAGGGCTATAATGGGTCGAGTAGGGCGAATAAGAAAAGTTGGAGAGCACAACCCAAACTGTATAGAGGCGCTAAGGAACGCGGTTGTTGCTTACAACTACAAGTACTTTCATGTTGATGAATGTACCTTCAAAGGAATTGTAGCCCTAAGATTTCTATAGCTCGTACAGAGCCCCTCTAAATCTTTGTCATATGTGGAGCTTAGTGATTTTCCAAAACAACCATGGACTATTTTTTCAAAATCTCTAATTACCTTAATGTATTTGGCAGCGGAAACTCCAAGACTAGACACTCCTGAAAAAACAGTTCAAAGCTGTCTATGTCTTTAAGCAATATATTGCAAGCATTGTCTTCCAAAAGATGCTGCCTTTGGTAGAACACTCTGCAGATGTTTATCTTAGACAGATATTGGTTAACAAACTGTAACTTACACTCCTTGTTTTCAAATAAATTTTTTAAAATCTCTTTTAAAGTTTTGTCTACAACAACTAGCAGTATATGTAGACCAGAAATATTTACAAGTTCTAGCATTTTTTGTTTTTGTCGTCTGTTAACAAAGGGGATTCACAACGTTTGTGTACTTTTTTGCATTTTTTAAATTTGCATCATCGGTCATCCATTGGCCGTACAGTCTACACAGAGATTCTAGAGTATAATGATCAGCTTTTTGAAAATCAGGAGATGACGTCATGCAATATGAACAAGGGTGCTTTGATGCTGCAGTTTGTTTTCCAACCTTTTGAAGCAAAACCTTTAGATCTTCAGATACTATGTAATATAAGGATGAAATGTTCAATTTATCCAAAATTAACCGCAAACTATGGTATTTTTTGTTCAATGAAGACAAAATGGCCAATATAATAGTTTTATGGACGCTTGAATCTTTAAAATCTTTGCACGCATATTTGACACACTTGCTCAGTTTCTCTGGAATTTCATCATTTTTTAACTCAGGTTTTAGGGTTATTAACAGTGTAACTTTAAGGAATCCCTGCCCTCCATCTACACCTAATTTGATACAGCATCATTTGTTCCTTGACTTCTGTGATGACGTACCATTGCTACAAGCTCTTCAATGTCATTGTAATACACAATAGGAGTATCTTTTTCTACCAACTATACATCCAAAAAAAATCAAAATGAATGATACAGATTGCAATATATTGTTATCAATAGTTATCAAAAAATATTTTTTTTGGGTAACAGTTTACTTACTTTGCTTTCATTTAATTGTAATAGCAATGGGAGTTTATCACCATTGAATAATTTTCCAATCACTTCGTTGTTCTCAATCAATTTAATATTGAAACCAGATTCTACACTTTTCCGTCCTGCCTCACTTCTCAGAAATTGTGCAACTTCAATTATGTTGTGATTACTTAGAAATCATAATGAAGCTATTACAAAAATTGCCTTTAAACTCATAACAAATTTATTTTTAAAAGTATTTTTAAGCAAAAAAAAACTTACCTGACATGTAATTGAAGTTTGTTTATCTCAAGAAAAGAAAGGTTTCTTAACCTTAATTTTTTCCGAAAGAGACAGTGAGTTGTTTTGGACCAAATGTTTTCAAAGCTAAGGTGTTCCCTGAGTCATTTTTGCTGAAATCTTAGACAGAACTGGACTGAACTTTTCCTTGCATTGTTAGGGATGTTGATTTCACAATGGCAGTCAAATTCTTTTGTCATTCTAATTTCGTACAGGGATGTGGAATTCCTTGTCCCACTTGGGCATAGCAATCTTGACAAATTAGTTTTTCTGCAGGTTTATTTGAAACATCTTCAACGCCTTGATAAACAGGTTTTCCCGACACACATTTAACGATAGGGGCCATTATTTGTTCCATTTTTGATTTGCGCTCATTTTCACAAATAAAACACAAAGAAAATGTGAATACATTTTCTCCCTGTGATAAATTTGGTATTCAGGTCTAAATTTTAAAGCATATGTATAGCAATTATAATAACTAAAATAACGTAACTAAATTCTAACTAAAGTAAATTAAATATCAATATAGTTATAATTACCTTCATTACACAGCCGCATAGTGAAGTAAGGATCAATCGCTGCAAGCTTTTTTCTACATTTCGAGCAAAGCATGGTAGGAAGGTCAGGGTTATTCGCCGAATAATCCTTCCAGAATATAGTTTTGATAAGGTTTGAGTAGTCATTTTTCTTTTTATTTAGATTTAAATAGGTTGTTTCAGCATTGTTTATTGGTCTTAAATCCTTTCCTATCCTGAAGCAGCAAATGCAATTTTTTTTTAACAAAATCACCATGTTCTTCTGCATGTTTAGGCATTTTAAATGAATGCTTCAAAATAAAAACTTCTAACATGGATTGATAATATTGGCGTAATATATCGGTCATATCAATCAAATGTCAATATAATGGCAACAAACATGCTTTTAGTTCGTATGTCAACGCGTCTGAGGAATTATTATGCAACTGTTAATAATTAGCAACTGCTAGCTTTTACTAGTTGTTAATAATTAAAGGTTTCTTTGCTTTGTCTTTATTTCAATAAAAATGTAAAGAGAAAGTAATGAAAACTACATATCTGTCTGTTAATTTCAATGTTAAACACTTAAAATAATTTAAAAGAAAATTAATAAACCTATCACAAACATTTCTGAAAATCTAAATACAGGGGCATGGACATTAGGGCATCCCATACTTTTCAGAAATCACCTTTTTTCAACCATAAACACTAGGCCCCACATATTTTTTTGCTCGAAGGTATATAAATGTAGGATCTGTTAAAAAAAAACTCATATTATGAAGTCTTCATTTGCAAAAATGGACTTTATCGCTTCATTTTCTAGACAAAAAAAATTAGCTTTTGGCAAAAATAAAGTTGTTGCAACAACAGTATAAAGACCCATTACACTTCTTGATAAAATTAAGCTTTTTTTTTTGACTTATCTTTATATAAATATAAAGATAAGTAAAAAAAAAAAGTTCAATTTTATCAAGAAGTGTAATTAGATTTTGGCTTATCTTTATATAAATACAAAGATAAGTCAAAACCTTTTAGTAAAATAATCTTATTTAAGAGTACTTAAATAAAAATATTTTAATAAAAGGTTTTGACTTATCTTTATATTTATATATTTTTCGTATTTCGATTTTTTTGTAATTATTTATTTTAACCCACAAATATATTGCCAAAGCAAAAGAGATATTTGACAATGAGTATGAAACAGTATGAAAACACTAGTGGTTTAAAAACAATAAAAAAGGCAAGCATGCTTGACTTAATTGGCAATATAGAATTTTTTAAAATAAATATATATTAGCATTATCTGAATATTATAGACAATGTTTTAATAATATTAAATTACTTTGATAATACTTTTATTAATGATTTCTTATAAAAAATTTATCATTAATAATACTAATATTATTGATAAATAATATAATGATAATATTTTATTTCCAGAGAAAAGGAAGAGCTTTTATCTTCTAAACTAATACTTTTAAAAAAGTATTTCACTAGTTAATTTTGTATGGTGTTGAAGTTACATTTAAGTTCATTGTTTATGATAGCACAACTACAAATACAAGTCATAATAGAGATGTTATCCATTATTTAGAGGTTAAATTTTAAAAAAAGTTAGGATGGGTAATATGTTCACTTAACACAAATGAACTTTGCCTTCAACATCTAATAGAAGATGGTAAGACAACCTCAAAGATCCCTAAAGAAGTTACTTTCCAAGGTGACTGAAAAGGAAAGAAATTACAACTTCCAGCCTATATCTGTAAGTCCTAGTTTAATTGAACTTCGTGAAGAAATAGTAAATGAGTTATTATTCAGATTAGAAATATGCCTATAAACAATACCAGATATTAATTTTAGGAACTCTTGCTGAAAGTTTGAAAAACCAAAAACCAGGCACTGTGGTCTATTCAAGGTGGCTCAACAAAGGTTCTTCCTTATCTTCATTGTGAGTATGCAAACATGGATTAGAGAGAGATGAGCTAAAAAAATTATGAATTAGTTGTTAAGTTTATTGTATCAGTTTACTTCCCTATGTGGTTGCAAGTCAAAGTGAAGCATAGTTGGATAGAGAGAACACAACACATCCTGAACCAATTTGCCCATATAAAACTTAAAGATGAAAATGTACTATCTTTAGCATGGTATTGTCATTCTAAAACCTTATTACAAAGTTTACTTTACAGTCAAAACAAGGTTGAAAGGAAGTTTGCTGTTAATAAAATTTTTGAAACTAGAAAACATCAGAAAATGAGAATCCTCATTCTCCCAGAGCATACAAGATTCCTAACTTAAACTTGCATGGAACCACATTGACTGACCTTATAACATGGAAAGAAGCCTATAAACCTGTCAAACGAACAATAGTGATGTAGAAAAATTCCTGATTGTCCTATGGTATTTCCATATTTCTCTGTTCACACACAGAGAGGGCAGTTAAGGAGTAAAATTAATTTTTATTATGCTTTGTAATATACTATAATTGATAAAAGTTTAATAAATATTTATAGTCATGAAAGTAGTTTTTAAATGATAAGCTTTTTTTTAGGAAACTGCTGCTTTTGAAACTGCCTTTAGTTTTGAGAGAAAATTTGGTTTTATCTGAGCAAGAGCAGAAAATAGAGCAATAAACCCTCTTTTTAATAGCATGAAGGACATCTCTTCATTTTAGCATTCATTTTAGTCATTTTTAGTGCCTATAACAGAATATATTTTAGAGATATTTAGATATTAAGATATATTATTAGAGAGAAAATAGTTTAATTTTTGTTTGTTGATTTTTATAAGCTTTATATTGTATTGTAGAAAAAGCAGTAATGAAACCTGGCACCTATACATAGAATATGATGGGGGGCCTATACACCACTCGGATTTTTCCAAAAAAATCTTTTTTTATTGACATCCAATCTGGTGAAAAAAAAAATCGTTTTTTATACTATCTGTATGGGATAGTCTTACATATTTTAAACTTCGCTCCCCCTTCCCCATTTGAGTTACTATTTGCAAAAATGTGGTTTCTCCCCAGGCCCCCTCTAAAAAAAGTTGTCATTTACATTTTTTTCTGATGATAATCAAGAAAAAAGTTTTTGGTGATGTGTTGCAAGGTCTTAGAACATTTTCTTATGCACTGTGCTAATATGCTTTATCAGACAAGGTACTTTCAAGCACAATGGTTAATTTTAAACTATTGCACGCTTTAGTAGAAAAAGGCTTAAAAAAAAAAAAAAAGAATAAAAACTTAATCAAATTTTCCGTGAAATATAAAAACAAAAGCATATTCCAAAGAATATGTTGATGAATTAACGATAAATAACTTTTGGTAGGCAACATGTCATTATTGATAACTTTCAAAAACAAATTTTAAGTTCAAAAACAACAAATTTACCATAAAAAGATTCTGCTTTTTAAATGGCTAATCCAATTGTAGCGAGTGACAGTGTAAAACTTGTGCTTAAAAAAAGCTTTAACTATATCTTGATTGCTGAATCCAAAAAAAAAAAAAGAAGATTGAAAAAATCATTAAATGGTCTGCACACCATAGTAAAAACTAAAGGAATTTACCGTCTTTTGTGAGAAACAGCCACAAGAGCATGTTTATAATCTACCAATTGCACATCTACTGATCCAAATGGAAGAAAGTCACGTGCAATCTGAAAGTAAACTATCCATAAACATTTTTCATCTACAAACGTACTGCTCAATTAAATAAAAAGATTTTGCACCTATAAATATAATGCTTAAAAAAAATAAAAAGATTTTGCATCTACAAGTGTACTGCTTAAATGAATAAAATGATTTTGCACATATAAACAGAAAACCTCTGAATGAATTACTTATGAACCTCTGAACAAATTACTTATAAGACTCTGAACATATTGTTGTTTATGCAACAGTTTTTATTGAAAAGTTTTTCACAATTATAAAGTTATTATTCAATATTCAAATAAAGAAAACATTTTTAAAAATCTGCTAGCTAAAAATTGGTTGAACCTGGGCAACAGAAAATTTGCTATTTTGATCTTTAAAGGTAACAATGAAACGCTCAGGGTATGTTGCTGAAGGGTCTTTACCGTTAAAATTCTAAGAAAATAAAAAAAAAAAAGGTTTTTATTTTTAATGAATGCTATCATCAAAAAAGTTTCTGGGGTTTTCAACAAATGAGACTTTTAATTGACTTACAAAGTAACTAACAGTTGCTCTAGAAACATATATCAAGTTTTCCAAATGTTTAACAGATGATAAATGTTCGTGAGGTTCTAAAGCATGACTATTGATGGATCTATTAGATATAAAAATGCCATAACTTAAATCTTTATAACTAAAAACAATTCACATGTATTGTAAAAACTTAAACAATGACTCCTTTTGATGCAAATACACCAAACCTTTTTGAGGAATGATGAACTTTTATTTTTAATCTTAGAAAGAAAGTAGGAAGATTACATTTAAGCTAATTTTATCATACAGTACTAAATATTCCTGTAGCTGCACAATTAAAATTTATCCGAAATTGCAATATTTTTGAAATGATCTGTACTAATACAATTAAAAAATATCTAGTAATGTTCCTTGAACTTTATGGTTTGTGTTGACAGATAAAAAGCACCTAGCAGTACTTTTTTATGTGTTGCCAGCAGCCATTTGCAAAAAAGAGTATTTTTAAATGAAACATTCGTATAGCTTAGGGTGTTTCTTATTTTTGAAAATTCAATTTTTGCATGGGCCACCCTGCCATTTGGTTCATTATCATAAAAAAGTATTACCCTTTTTTTTTTTTTTTAGAATAATTTTTAGGGGTCGCTTCCGACCTTACAGTATTGCGCAAATGTACCCTAAAAATGTTTATGTTGCGTATGATGTTAAGCAACAAAAGTGGTTGGTGCTTAGTGTACAAACCTCTTTTAACAAGTAATTTTTTTATTTTTACTGTGCAGAATTGTGTCTGTAATGCTTTATTGTTCCTTTTGCAGGTTAAACTAGTATAACTACTGTACAATGATGGCTTCATCAACCAGTGCAACGATAGCTACCAGAAAGAAAACGAACATATGGCTTATTGGACAGATGTCCTCTTCTTTAGACAGTGTTATGCTTCCATCAAAAAGGGAAGTGTTGGCCCTTTTCTTCCATTACAAGCAGATTGCCAAGCAAAGCATTAGGGAAGCATTACATTCCACAGCAAATGATGTTTTTGAAGTTTGGTTAAAGGCCTGAATACCAGTGGAATTAAAGAAGCACGTTGTCCCTAAAATCGAAAGTATTTACAAGGAATGGGAAAAGTTGAAGAAAAATAAAGAGAATAAAGCGTTCAGATTATTTGAAACAAAAGGAAGACCAATTGAATGAAGGGTTAGAAGAATTATTTAATATTGCCCATGCCAACGCATTGGAAATGATCACCATTCAGGAGGATAAAGACTTCCTATTATGCCAAAGAGAGAAAATTTGGAGAGGCAAAATGGGTCCAGTTGATAAGAAATTGGCAAAGCAAGAAGAAGTATCAAGAAAAAGACAAAAAGAAATGAACCGAAAAAGGGACCGAGAGGAGATGGCAAGAAAATCTCAAGAAGAAACAGTTGTTATTTCATCATCATCTGAAGCATAACTCAAGAAGATACCTTGCCTGGTAACCAAGATGACCCTGAGCCATCAACTTCAGGTACACCGGCTGCAAAGCGTCCTAGACATGGCAGGAAAAATATACTGAATGAGAAGTTGGAAGCTAATTTAGATGTGACTAAATTAAATGATCATGGGGTGGCACTTGTGTTAACACCGGCATTACAACTTCTTGGTCATGATCCAACAGAATACAATGTTAATCCAGCTTCCATTCGAAGGGAACAAATAAAACACTGCAAGAAGATAGCAGAAGGTTTAAGGAAGGAATTCAAACCAGAAGTTCCTTTATGTATTCATTGGGATGGAAAATTACTTGCTGAAATCACCAGTAAAGTAACTGTTGACCGACTTCCAATTCTAGTATCTGGAGTAGGAGTGCAGCAGCTTTTTAGTGTCCCAAAACTACCATCAGGAACAGGTGAAAATGTGGCATCTGCAGTGCATGAGATGTCAGTGGCATGGGGAATTAACAATCAAGTAAAGTGCATGTGCTTTGATACTACTGCAGCCAATACTGGGCTAAGAAATGGGGCTTGCATTCTTCTAGAGCAGAAGTTTGGGAAAGATATATTGTGGTTGGCATGTCGCCTCCACATTCTGGAACTTATTTTGGAAGCAGTAGTTTTGCTGTATCTCAGCCCTTCAAGTGGACCTGACATACCACTCTTTAAAAGATTTCAGAAAAGTTGGGTCTCATTTGATTCTACAAAGTACAAAACAGCACAGTCTGATAAGAATGCTTCAAATGCTCTTACCGATATCACTGATGAAAGAATCGTCTTTTGCAAAGATCAACTACAAATCTTACAACCTCATGACGACTACCAAGAACTTTTGGAGTTGTCTATTGTTTTTTTGGGAGGAGTACCTTTGAGGGGCATTTCATTTAGAGCTCCTGCCGCACAGTGAGCCAGAAAGGTGAAAAAACAGCAAAAATTATATAACTATCATATATAATTATGTGATACATCAATATTATCGTATTTTGGGTCAAAAAATTTAAATTTTCCATTAAAAATAATTTTTACGCGTACCTATGACGCGTAATGCGCGCGCATACGCGTGTAACTGTCTTTTACGCGCGTAAAATATAATCTAAATAAAAAAATCGAATTCCTTGATCCAAAATACCATATAAAAGAATACCACATATTTTTTAATCTAAATATTTCTTGTACCTAAGGCTTGTACTAACGCGTATACGCGTTAGAGACTTTTATGCGCACAATGACTGACTTAATTTAAAAAAATTAAATTCCTCAAACCAAAACATTTATTAATTAAAAAGAAAAACTGGTTTGAAAAATATTTTAATATTATAAAATACTAAAGTATAAGTGAGTTGCATAAAAAAGAAAATCAAGAAAAAAAGTGTACAATATCTTTATATAAGTATATTATCTAAGAAGGAAAATAATATATTAACTTCACTAATTATTGGTTTATTATAATCAAAATTTGAAAAGAAAATGTAATCTTAACTAATAATTGTTGTATTAAAAACTCGTATTAAAAACAAAATAAATATTTATCTTATCTAATTTTTCTTTTGTTTTCAAGAAAACAAAAAAAGAAAACCTAATACTAATAAAAAGGCTTTATTTCATTATTGCAGCATTAACAAAGATAAAACTTCAGGGGTAAGTGTTTTTCCATTTTCAACCTTGTATTTTTTAAAACAAGTGTTTGATATTACAGGATTACTTCTAATCAACAAGTATTGGTACTGGTTTTTCATAACATTCTTTCTAGATATCTTGGCTGTATGGTTTAATCTAGCTTTGCGAATTTCTTTATTTAGAGCCTCTTCTGACTCTTCAGAGAAGTAACCAATTGGCAGTTCTAATGCCTCATATACCTGCATACCATGTTCCAAGAGTTTATGAACAGTTGGGGGAATCACATACCAGCAATAGTTTTTGAGTATAAGAGCTGTAGTTTCATACCAATACTGGCCAAAACTTTCAGAGTTCAACTCATAACAGGAGCATACTGCTATTAGGATTGTCCTCAATCTAATAATTACATCTACTGCCACTCCCGTAATATCAGCGAAAGTTTCAGCATTTTCAAATGCTCTTCTGGCAGTGTTTCCATCGTTAGTGTTGCCAAAACTCTGTTTGGGCATATCAACTATAAGACTTAGCTCTTCTCTAAACCTCAGTTGAATGTTCATTTTTTTACACTTTACTAATGCTTTTTCAGCAGGGGATTTGGCAAAGTATTTTTTAATGTCTAATTTATATCCTAAATGTAAAATATATTCAAAACATCTGAGCCAGCAATGCAGAGTAGAAAGACCCTAAGATAAAGCTTTTTCATTGATTGGTTTAGATCTGATCAATGCTGGGTTATTAAGTTCACTGGGCTTAGCTCCGCAAACATTACATGATTGCGAGGACAGAGTGTTAGTGAGGGCATTAACCACTTTACCATCAAACATGGTTAAATCTAGTTTGAACTTAAATGTGATAGTCGTATCCAGTTTGCCTTCCTCTACTTCTAACTTTACTTCAAACTTGACTAGTCTATTTATTTCTGCTTTTAAGAGTTCATAATCATTTCTTATCAATTCTTCCGTTTCTTTTTGATATTGGAGATGGAGGGGTCTACAGTAATGTGTACTAGAGGGCTATTTATTTAACCATACATTTTTGTTCATGATGGTTAATTTAAGTGGAACAACAGCTGTCTGGAAAAGACTTTGTTCATTAACTTGGGCTTCACCAATATTTGTATCAGTGTATTTTTGTTTATAGACACTTTGACTGGAGGCACCATCAAAACCACCTTTAAAATGAAGTAGACCTTTAAACCTCCCCCCAATTTCAGCAAACATTCTCATAGAGTCTTGGCATTCCGTAAAAGTTAATATCCTTGTCAGAGTATGATTAAACATACCCTGTAGAGAAGTTGAAGCAGATGTTTCTGTCACAATTAAACCCTCAGGATAACATTTGTGTCTCTCATTCTTAATTTCATGAAGTGAAGGATAAATATCTGCATTATGTATTATCGATGAATTTCTAATAATTTGATACTGTTCATCAGAAAGGTCACACTGAATTTTTAAGCTCAAGGCATCTTCAGTTTTCATTTTTATTGGAAAATTTATCTTTTTGATTTTATCTTTTTCAGAGTTTGTAGCACTTTTCACAAGATCAACAAAGTCTTTTTTGCTAGGATCTCTAGTGGCTTTTTTTATTGAAGCTAATGCCAATGCTTCAGCAGGATGTTCAGCCTATTTGGCAACCTTAAACAAGATAATATTTTATATTTAAGCTTGTAAACTATTTTTTTAACTGGGTTGAATTTAATTTATTTATTAATACCTTAGATCTTCTGCTTCTATCACCTAAATCTTCCCAGTTCTTGCACTTTCTACCTGAACCTGATGCAACATTTTTTTTGTTAACAGTAATATCTTTGTTCAACCAAGTTCGCTCGTGTTCTAAAAGTCTAGAGAAGGTTCTTGCATACTTCCGCAACTTTGATCAGAATTTACATTTAAATATTATTAAAGTTTTCTTTAGATTTATCATTTCAGGTTTTTCAATACTTTCATAGTATAGACCCTCCAGTCTACAAAACTCAAGTAGAAGAGCCTCGAGTAAGTTATCATGATTAATTCCTAACTCTTGAATTATAGGAACTAAATGTATTCTTTTCATGTTGAATGTAAGCAATGAACTATTTTAAGTTATTTTATACACAAGTTTTAATTTTAAAACATGCACTATGCCATCAAACGTTGCATATATTGGTTTTTGAGGTTTGATAATTAGCACCATTTGCATGAGCATGAGTTTTTTTACTAATAGGAACTAAATGTATAATTTGTGTAATGAATGAAAGCAATGAACTAATATTCGCTACTTTATACGGCAAGTTTTAATTAAAAACGAAAAAAAAAACACAAAAAAACCAAAGTATTTGAAAGGTCTTATTTTAATTGGGGCAAGTTTGGGCAAATGATTTTTATTTTTTCTGCTTTCATATACACCTATTAATGGAAAAATATTAAAACTACCATGGAATCTTGTGGAATCGTTAGTTTTTAAACTAAACTCATAATTAAACTAATTTAAAAAAATCAATTTATGACACATTTTTGAGATCTCAGTAATGAAAAACTAAAAACAAAATTTATTGTCAAAAATGTTGTTAGTAGTTGCCAAACATCTTAAACATATGACTTCAAATTAAATTTTGAACTGTTTTTACCCATGTCAATCTTGAAAGAGTGACACAAAAGCTAGATTTTTTTGAACGAGTTTTCCGATAAATAAAATAAAATAAATAAGTCTCGGAAAAAAGCGTATAAATTGGTGAAATCTTGAAAATTGTTCACAAAAAAGTTAATTATTGACTTTTAGTGGTATTTAGTAACATTATAATTAAATTAATCAATTTCCAGCAATACTTTTTTTATGGGGGGTTTTTTGCCATTTTTTATGGATTTTGACTCACTGTGTGCCGGTCTACACTGTGCTTGCTGGATGGCGAAAGCTATTTATGTGTTGAAGATTCGGATGTTTAGAGACCAATTCAGGTTGACAAAAAGAGAGGAAAAGGGAATAAGGGATATTTGCCTTCACGGTTCGACTGCACATTACAGCCTGGTACAGATCTCCTGAAGCAACCTCAGCTCCTAGACTTGATCTGCAGCTCTTGAAAAACAGATGGTGTGAAATGGAAAAAAAGGCAATTAAACAAAACTTACAGCTGTACATAGAGAAAAATGTCTTAACTTTGCAAGAACGCACATACACTGGAAAGAAGAGTGACAAAATGTATATTTTGCTGACAAAAAAAAAATTAAATTAGATGGTCCAGATTGTTACTCCTGCTACTGTCATGATCTGAACTTGCAAGAGGTGACTAGGTCCAAACGCAATTTAGGTGGTGGTTTCTTGATGGTTTGGAGAGAGTTTTACTAGGATGGAAAGCTTCCAATTTGCTTTATCACCACATGTATGAACTCTAGTGACTACATTGAATCACTAGGGATGTTCTTATCAGCTTTCTTGATCAAATGCAATGAAAAAGCGTTCATTTTTATGAAAGATATTCATCAATTCATGTCTCGAAGTGATCTTTGGAGTGGTCTGAAGAGCAAGACCTCACATTAGTGGAATGGTCACCCTTTAGTCCAGATTGCAATCCCATCAAAAAAAGTTTATGCTAATGAAACACAAGAACAGACAGTTTTGGAGCTAAAAGAGGCTGTGAAAGCAGCTTTGAATGGATTAGAACCCAATCTACTAAAAAAATTTTATTAATTCTATGCCAAACCGTGTATTTGAAGTTATTACAGCACATGGGGGATACACAAGTTATTAAAAAAACACTCATTATTTAATATCTTTGAATAAATCATAGATTTTAGTATAAAAACCAAGTGTGTCTATATATTTAAGCTTTTTTTTTATTCTTTTACCCTTTGGCTGAAGAATTTTCTTTTATAGACTTTTCACTCAATTTTTAACTTTTTTCCAATGCTTTGTAACAAAGAAAAAAAAAAAAAGATTCAATTCAATGAATAAAACTTTTAAAACTATTACAAAATTCTTGTTTTTCTGAAATTTTAAGTGCGGCTATATTTACTACTGTGCCAGACCCAAAAGATATTTAACGCTAATCATTATTTACCTAAATGTTTTTTAGTGTAAAAAAATATTGCAACAGTTACTCACGAAACATTTTTGGTAGCTAAGAGATGAGCAAACCGTAGAAATACTACAAAGTAAAAAATGGTAGTAATATGTAGTAGAAAATAAACTGAAAGAGCATAATAAGGATAGGCTTAATTAAAAACTAAGAACTTTTGTTATTAATTTGTTAATAACAAAAGTTCTTATTTTTTAATTAAGCATATTGTTTTTTACAAGTTTTTAAGTTAAGTTTTTTACAATATCCTGTCATGTAGGCATCGTAACCAGCCTCGTGAGGTGATTCCAAATTTTCTAAACACATAAAAATTACTTTCTAAACACATTGAAAACTAAATTATTTTTGAACACATTAAAAACTGCTTTTATCCATTGAAACTTACGGTACTTGTCAGAATCACGTGCATGAAGAACAGTCGGAGTAAACAACTTGAAAAATATTGCAGTTGGACTAAAAAGATTAATAACGAAGTAAAACCATAAACAGTCAAGCAAGTGTCTTTATTCCGACTTCTTTTTTAGCAAATGAGTTATAGCTTTGAAAAAAATTTTATATTTAACTAAATAACTTAGAACAGAGGATAATTTTGACAAAAATACCTAGTAAATGAATCATATAGATGTTTAAGGCTTGTGGTTTTAAAGAAATTGACTTCTTGAAACTCCTGAAACAAAGACCTGCATTGATTATACACTTTTCAAATTAACTACATAAAAGTTTTGGTTGTTATGAAAAACCATTCTCACTGTTTTTATGATAGTTGATATATGTTTTGTATCATATATCTTTGGAAAAACTTTATTAACAGATGTCTTGAACTTTTCATAATTATCTAAAAAGTAATAAAAAAGTTTTATAAAAAATGATATGAAATAAAGGGAGTGAATAAAGTGGCAGCTTATTTAAAAATAGAATACAAAATAGAGCCTAATAATGGTTTCTATGAATCATAGGAGCAAAATAAACACTTAACATTAGTTGTGAGTAAACTGATGATATTTCTTAATTTTAGATTATTTCTGTGACTTTGCATTACTTTTATTATTCAACATTATTTACAATGTTCTACATTGTTTCTACTTAAACAAAAGTAAGAATAATTTAATAAAAAATAATAATATGTAAATAAAAATACCTGGGAGATTTTGAAAGAACTGACCATATATAAAAACCAAGTCAGATAAAAGGTTATGTCCAACTAGAGGCTGCAATAAAAGAGAGGCTGCAATAAAAATTTGCAAAAACATTTACACAACCATTAAAAATCTAATTTAGATTTATTTCTAGATTTATCTATAACTTTAAAAAGGTAAATATTACTATTGTGAGATTTTATTGTTGTTATAGATACAAACGTTTCACTTAAAACTTCAACCTTTTTAAGTTGTGAAATGAGTTGAAAAACTCTTGAAAATCCAAAAGCAAACTCAAATAATCTATAAAAAAGACAAACGAAACTTTGAAAATACTTAAAAAACTTGTTTCACATAATAAAAAAAAGTCAAAACCATTTCATTAAAAGTGAATGTGTGACATGTTTTTATCAAATGTATATTAAAATTTTAACCTACTTTTTGTATTGCTCCTCAAAGTCAAAATTTCCATCACTTTTTTTAACAATAACCTAAAAAATGAAAGATGGTAACACAGCAAATTTCATAATTAACTTGCTAATGCTATCTCATATAGCGCTCCAGTGAGCAATCCCTAAAAATTAACGATTTCACTAAAATTAATAACAACATAACTGCAGCACTTTTAATATTGTAATTTTTAGGAAATTTTCCAGTGTTAAAAAGGAAAAACAAACTTTTACCAATCCATCACTTTGAACAGAACATGAAAGTTGAGGAAAATGTTTTTCAACAAAATTAAGCAAAAAATACTGTGCAATTCCTGAAATTAGAAAATAAAAGTTTACTAGTAAACAATCAAATATATTGAAAAGCGTGGCAGAAATTTAAATTGCTTCAAACCTTTAGGAACAAAGCCAATTGTGAGTGTATCAATATCAGTCTGGTGAACAAACTGGTTCAACATCTCAGTTGCTGAACCTATAAAACTTTCATCAAGTTGCCTATAATGAAGATAAAACCTTACAAAAATATTGTGATATCAGGAAATATTTACTATTAGTAACTCACCCTAAATAATATTGAACAAGCTCAATACCATTCACTGTGAAGCTATATACAGTCAAAGTTTTTTTAAATGTTTATCATGGTGTATAATTTTTGGTTTTAGTACCTTAAAAGAAAAAACAAAAAAGTTAACTTTTCATAAAAAAGTTTGCTTAAAAAAGCAAATGAAATACCATAGTCACATAGTAAATTTTAACTGCTAACTAATAGTTAAAATTTGAAAATTAGGGCTATCAACCATGAAAATGTTGCCATCATCAGCTTGACATTAGGATTGTTTGTTCACTCAACTATCATCTTATTGATATTAGGATTTTTTTTCCAAATCTTATTCCAACTACCAAAGCTTATTATTGACATTAAATTTTTTTGCCTACTAAACTACCCACAGTATAAGAAGCATAGTATAAAAAGATGTATTCAATTTCTGTTTTAAAAAGTTCCCATTACTTATATACCAAGATTATATAGAAAATAAGGAAAAAGACTGCAATAAAGTTTCTATATAATTAAGTAGAAGTTTATTTGTTTAGTATTAACTTTATTTAGTCAAAAATACCTAACATATAAAGAGTTCATGCGTTGCAGCACCAAACCTTCAGCATGGTACTTCTTGAGTAATTTTAGCTAACAAGAATTAATCATTAGTAATTACTCTTAAAAAGACATCTAAAAATATTTACAACACATTAAAGTGCAATCATTAGAAAAACGAATTGAAAAGTGGAAGGTTAAAAAGTTACTTACTCAAAAATTTACATAATTTGTAATATAAGATCTAAAAACTCCAATTAAAAGAAGTTAAAAGTTAGCCAAATAAAAACTTTTGAAGAAAATTAGAAAATATACCTGATCCAAATTCAAATAGGGAATTCCACCTTTAATAAACTAAAAGTAAATCTTCAATAGAACTACTTAATTTTTTACACCAAAAATAAAGACTATCTGTAATTTTACTAAAAATAATTTTTAGTCTAAACTACCAACATATCATAAACAAATTACTAAATTACTATAAAATCAGCTTGTTTATAAAACCTTCTAAGACTATGATTTGTAAGAAATTGACTTTGAAGGTACTTTTACAAAAAATTTAAATTACACATTATGATATAAAGTTTCTTTTTATTAACCAATAAGAATATATCCCTAGCATCAAAGATAAGAACTGCTAACACATGGGTCTGGGCCTAACCACTAGATAGTGCCTAATTTGTGACCATTAATTTAGAAATTACAGCAGATTAATTAATACTTTGTTATTTTCAGAAAAAATGGATTTAAAGCAGTTTTGTGTTTGGACTTGTAATTGATTTTTTACTGTAAAAAATGCCATTCAAACAGAGCAATTGCTTGAAAACTGTTATTCAGCCTCTACTCCATCAACAACAACCGTTATATGTTGGTTTGCTGATTTTAAACCTGGTTGAGACACACAAATGATGCTGCATGTTCTGGACATCCAAATGAAGCTGTTAGAACTAACACCCTGAAGTTATCAAAAGAAAGAACTAACACCCTGAAGTTATCAAAAAATAGTGTTTTCAGTATTATACACAAACAATTGGGTATGAAAAAATTGTTTTCCAAATGAATGCTGTGTTTGCTCACACCAAAACAAAAACAATAAAGAAATGATGATACAGGACTCTATTTGGACATCTTTAAATGGAATAAGTCTGAACTTTTGCATCAGTATATCGCAACGGATGAAACACAAATACACCATTTCACTCCAAGTTGACGAACAAAAAATTTTTTTTGCAAAGAAATGTTGCTTTACTACTCAGGTCTTAGAATTTTTGGCCTATGTGTTATGTTTACAAAAAATTAGAATTAAATGATGGTAATAGAGATAAGCTGTTTCAAAAATGTTTTTTTTAAGGATCAAAATTATCAAGAACTTTGATAGCTTTGATCAAAACTTTTGTAATTAAAAGCAAGACTACATCAAATAAGTTTAAAATACCAACTATAAGTTCAGATTCTTTAAAATATAGAAAATTAAATACAGAGGCTCAAATATTACAAGAAAACTGTCACAGAGAGACTCAGATATATTGTCTTAGCATCAAAGCCAAAACATCTGGCTCATGTAACACCAACATCTAAAAGTGATACAAATATCATTTTCACAACAATTTTTAAAAGATTTAAATAAACAACAATGTAGATGACTTGAAGCTAATTGAGTACAAAAAAATGACCCTATATTTATGGCATCACCATAGAAGGTTTTATAATTAACCCAGCAATAAATTACAAGAAAACTGTAAATAAATTATAAGCATACTGTAAACTATTAAATTGCTAAAATACTATCAATCATTAACCCTAGCAACAACAAAAATTTAACTGATATAAGATCTGTTTGTTTTGTTATTCTGATTAAAGGTTTTCCTTTTACAATATAAAAATATTTACACATTTAATTATCAAGAAAACTTTTTTTAGTATCATTTTTTGTTTCTACAGCTGTTAGGAACAGCACTTAACAATATTCTTTTTCGATTATTTTAAATCAACAAAGAAAAAAAATAACTGCCAAAAAAAGTTACCAGGTTAAAATCAAAACCATGATTGGTAAGAAATTCCAATGCAGATACCTTTGAATCACAAAATAAAAACTTAATAACATGGGTAACACAAATAGAGTAGTTCTAAAAGAAATTGTAAGTTTAATTATTTCTACTGCTTCAAATAATTTTATATGGAGGATTTGGTTCTATTTTTTATGCATCAGCATTTGATAATTAATAGTAACCAACTTATAAATCAACCAAATTTACATTCAAACATAAATTTATCATTTAAGACTTGTTACAAAAATAAGTTTAACAGTTAATCAAAAAGGAATTTTTCAAAATTCATTTTCAAAATGTCTTGAAGCGTTGAAGTGAAATAACACGAGGTTTGTAAGGGATCTGTAAATATAAAAAACTTGATATTCAATTTATTTCAAAGAATTGAAGTTTGTACTTTACTCATTAAATTCCAACTTTTTTTAGTTTTATAAAGCTCATAATTTTTTTTACTGAACCAAAAAGTGTTCTTCTAGAAATTATTACTAGAAATAAATATTACTAGAAATCTATTTATTTATAACTATGTAATTTATTTATTTTATAATATTTATTTTACACTTAAGTATGAGAAAATTAGACAATTATTTACAATATTAAAAAAATCTTTTGATTGTCTGGCCTGAAAAATTTTGTGACAATAATGATGATGATGATGATGATGATGATGATGATGATGATGATGATGATGATGATGATGATGATGATGATGATAATCACCATAAACAAAATGATGCTGGACCAAATAATAAATGAAAACTTATTTCAAATAAATGTCACCTGACATGAGAATCTTGTGTCAATTGGGCCATATGAATGTGGAAATACATAAAAGTTAAATGTATGTGCAACATATCTAAAAGAAGATAAATAAGTATGTTTTGCATATATTCAGGAGTCAAAATAACAATATGCAGTCAAAATATGAAAATCATTTATATAATTAAACTAACTGGAGCATCTGGTGCTATGCTCCGGGTTTTCCAACTATTAGATATAAAACTTTACTGTATTAATTAGAAATGCAATTGTAGCTATGTAGCCATGTTTTTTGGAACTAAACAACCCTGTGTAGCTTTTTCACAACAAACACATCAATAAATCATAATAATCTTCTCCCCAAAGAAAAACCTATCTTTACAAATTTTCACGTTCATTGATACTGTATACTTTTCGAAAAGTATCCCTCAAAAATCATCATAAAAAATCACTAACACATATTTACAATTTTTTTGTTTTCACTGGTAAAAAATATTAAAATTCACCTACTCACTGGGGGCAAGGAGCAGTTGGAGGGGGCTGGAACATGGTTCTAGCCATAGACCTGAACATGGAGTCAGGGATGGTCCAAACCTAGCCTAAAATTTTCCCTGGGTAAAATTAGACCTGTGTGCATAATTTGGTGAGGATCGGATCAAAACTGTGGATTTGTATAAAGTACACACTCACATACACACACAAACTTTGGGCTTTATATATTAGATGAACACAACAAAAAACTCAAAATGAACTCAAAAAAGAAAACAAAGAAAAAATGTTTCCATAAAACATTTCAAAAACATTTCATATTTTTAAAACAATTCTTATTTCTCAGTTTGGAATTCTTGTAACTCTATTATTTTGATGCAAGTTTTATTCTGTTTCATGTTAATGAAAAATCTTCATTAGATTTTGTTTTTTTACTGTCAAATTTAACCTGACAGTTTAGCCTGATTTTGCATTTTTTACATCACTGTCAGATTATTACTTTTAGATTAGCCTATCAGAATGCTCCTATCAAAAATGATGGGAGCATTCTGACAGGCTAATTAAACAGTTTGGTGATAGAAATACTTTGGCTTTGACCCTATAAAATACATTCATCTTCTAAATATAGGAAATGCAATTTAGTTCAAAAATAAAAACAGAGGGTGATTAAATATCATCTTTTTCTACATAAATTTATATTTTTATATTTCCACATGTTTATTCCATACATATAGCTAAATGATATAATTTCCGATATATTTTCAATAATACAAAGATACTATAAGAAACATGTAAATTGCTGTTGAACAATTGAAATTATTATGCAGCTTTCTATAATAACAGACCTTGAGTATTAAGCAATAGACAGCAAAAACTAAAGGCAGATTAAACATTTTATTATTAAATTCAATATACTATTTATTAAGACAAAAATTGATAAAGTGGATGTTTTGTCATTTAAACTAAACATAAAATTATCAAAGAAAAACAACAGCAATTCAAATATCAATTTATTTTGCTGAATTTCACATTGCCAGAATTATAGCCATAACGCTGTAATTAACTTAAAATTTTGAAGACTAAAAACACAAACTGAAAAAAAAAACAAAAACTGATTGCTAATTACTTTTTTAGGGTACAATTTTGAAATTAACAAACAGAATAACCAAAAACATAACCAAAAACATAACCATAAACTTAGGGTCTATAAAGAATTTTTTTTTTTTAATTTATTGAAAATATTATCAAATATATGCAAATAAATATATTATATTTTGCTAAAGAAGAAGCAAAAATCAAAGCATAAAACAAAAAAATTATAAAAATAAAAGTAAAAACTAAACATTCACAGAAAATATAACTTAAGTATTTTCATCCTGACTCTGTTACTGCTAGGAGTGTCAATAAGTGCATGATATTGGAATATGCCAAACATTGATTTTTTATCATTTTAACTCCATTTTCAGCTGCTTTGAACTGAAGTTGAATAACACAAATTGACCTGCATTAAGGTCCATAGGCACTTTAAAAGGCAAAATAATGACAATTAGACTAGAGTATAAATAGAGATTTAACGTCCACACTTATTTAGACTATTAAGAGTTTTGAGATAATTGTAAAATCTTGAGGATTGAAAACTGCTCCTTATACTTTGGAGAGACTATGTATTTAAACTGGTACAAGATAGAAGAATACCTAAGCTGCTCCACCAACAGAATATATAATAAAAAAGAGGTCTGTGGAGAGCACCCACCATTAAACTAACCATTAACAATAGTAACAATAATTAAGTTACAAATGTCACATTTAACAAAACCCATTTACAATAATTAAATTATTACTGTCACTTTTAACATGCTCCCCCTGTTGACTTGTCAACAATATTTGTCTTTTAATTATCTAAGATATTGTCCATCAAGAGCTACCTGTCCATTTGGACATTTATCATTTGACCTGAGCGCCACATCATTCTGCGCAATCTCGGTTTCAAATGCATAGACCTTTTTTTCAAATTATCATCTTTATCTTTGCTATCTTGTTCAACATGCATCTCCAGAGGAATTAATTTTTGGACAGGTCAGAAACATATCTTGGATGTTCCTTTATTCAATAGAACCTTTAATGTTGCTCCATGAATTGCTTTGTCTTTTCTTTCAATAACTTCCACAACTCTTGCCATTCTCCACTGACTTTGGGGTATCAAATCTTTGTAATTAATTAACATAATTTTAATACCTTTTCTTGTTTACTATCATTAAACTTATTATATAAATGTTGTTGTTTTAATTCATTAAGGTACACCTTACTGAAATGCTTTCAATAATAATTAACTAAGTTCATTAGGTAGATGGCAAATTTCTTCATATCAACCAAACCAAAACATAAATTTGATTCCATATTCATTCTAAATATATTTCATCCATACATCAAGTGAAAGGGAGTAAGCACTTCTTCATTATCATCTTCGCTCATGTAGACAAGTGGTCTACTATTAATTACAGATTCAATATCAGATAAAACTGTTTGCAGCTCTTCATAAGTGACGAGGGATTTTCCCATGACCTTTCATAGTGGTATCTTGACTGATCGTACTAATCTTTCATAAAATCCTCCCAACCAAGGGGAAGCAGGTAGGATGAATTTTTTATTAATCTCATTATTTAAACAAAACTTCTTAAATTCAATAAATTCAAATGTTTTGAAATTGTCACTAGTAATGCTATCAGATATCCTCCTACGTGCAATAAAATGTTTGAGTGCTCGGAGGAAAGCAGGTATTCTTATGTCAGGAGTTAATACCACGACTAGATGCACAGGTCAAATTCAAAATGTAAACCTTAGATACAGAATCAGTTCTTAAATAACTTTTACATATAAAGGTCCAGCAAAATCTATACCAACAGCTTGAAACAAAAACATAGAAACATTTACACAATTATCAGGTAAGTCAGGAGTTGGGGGAGGCAGCATTGTTCTTCCACTAACTTTCTTGCAAATAACACTTACGCAGAACATTCTTGACAGTTTTTCTTCCTTTAATAATCTAAAACCTTGCTCTAACTTGACTTAACATCATTTCAATGCCATGATGCATGACACATTCATGGGTGTCAGGAATAATTAACACTGTAAAATAGCTATGTATTCCATCTTGTAAAATAATTAGATATTTTTCATTATAACTTAGTATCAAATTTCCAAATCATCCTCTTAATTGCAGTATATTTTGTTCATCAGTGAACCACTACAGGGATGAGCTTAGCTTCTTGTAATAATCTTGATTTTGTAAATAAAACTGTTCAATTAATAACCATAAATTAAATGCCTTATCATATTCATCAATTTAATATGTTTTCTTTCATTAATCCATTGCTCTTCTCAATTGTTTTTATCAAATTACTTGCAAATCTATTCACATACCCAGTTACCATTTTAAGTCTGTTCAATGCACTATACTTTTTTATGTTTATCAGAACACCAATATTACCATTACTCACAGCCTCAACCATATTTACGCTACTCAGAATCTCATTTATCCTATCCTTTGACTCAATCAGAACTTCATCCACATTCAAAATATTCTCACCATCAAATAATCCTATTTCAATCTCATCCTTAAACAAAAATTTAGGCCCAAATAACCAACTATCACTCAATTGCTTAAAACAAAACATATGAGTTGGAATATCTGCTGGATTCTCTAATCCCCATTTCTTTCTCTCAACCTCTTTCTTAATCACAACTACGCAATTTTCCACCCAAGGTTTCCAAGTTTTCTCCTTCTCTTTAATTCAATGTAAAGCCACTTCAGAATCTTTTAACAACTAACATTACTAATAAATACTTGATTTTTTATTGTTTTACCTCTCCTACTAATTTGTTCAACAGCAAACAACCCAACAGTTCTAACCTAGGAAAAGACAACTCTTTCAATGGCGCTACCTTTGTTTTCGCTGCCAAAAAAAATACTCTCACAGCAACATTTGTCTTAACTCTAAGATAAACAACTGCACAATATATCTCTCTTGAGCTATCACAAAATCCATGTAACTCCATTTTATCTCTACACAAAATTTGAAAAATTGTTTTTAGTCTGGCTGTTATAGGCAAAGCAATGCCTAATGGGTGGTAAACTGATGCCAAGATTTTTAAGATTCCTTTTTGTTGTTTTAAGTTCACGTGACATTTTTATAAACTCATGAAATTGGAAAATAAATTCATCATTTTTTGAGTCCCATTCAATTCCTAAAAATCTTTTACACTCATGATCACTTTTACCCAATTCTGTTTCTAAGTAAGTACTATCAACAAGATTGCTTATTGAATTTTTCATTTCCTTATTTGTTATTATTTTCTCATATAAATCAAAATAGTTTTGTAATTCTTGACTGTTTGTTTTCCATTTCCTTTAAATGAAACCACCTTCAGACATAATTGTTTTTGACTTTTTATAAAACTCGAAACTCTTCATTACACTTTCAGTTCCAGATGTGACATCATCAACGTATAAATCTTCAACGAATCTTTTTAAAAACTTGCCATTAGATTTTTCATATTTTTTGATGTGATGTCTTACTGTTCCATTTAATAAAAAGGGGCTACTAGTAAGACCAAATACTACTCTCAAAAACCTATAAACAATCAATTCTGAATCCTGTTCTGCGTCAACATTTTTATACCAGAGGAATCTTAAATAATCTTTGTGCTCACTAGAAATTTCGACATTTAAGAAAGCTTAGTATCTGCTAATATGACAATATAATTTAATTGGAATTGCAGTAGCACATCAAATATTTTGGATAACAGATTTGGCCCTAAATAAAGACAATCATTCAAGGACAATCCGTTGTTAAAATAGGAAGCATCAAATACTGCTCTTATCTTAGTGATTTCCTTATCTTTTATTTTAACTGGCCTGTGTGCTAGGTAGTGTGTTTTTCCTGATTCCTTAGCAATTTCATTGTCAGGAACTCTTTCAATAATTTTATTCATTTCGTATTCTTTAAAAGTGGCATCATAATCACTTAACAAATTCTTATCACTCAACTGCCTCTTTAACCTATTCAGTCTAATCTCACAAACTTTATAATTATCTGGTAAACAATCATGATATAGTTTAAAAGGAAACTTAGTTACATATCTCTCCTCATTATGCATATTATCATTTTTAAATTTATGCATCACACACTCATCAGTAGATTCCATTTTCTCCACACTCCAAAATTTTTGTAAACCACTTCCTAATTCATCTATCTCACTGTGCACATCTTCCAAACTCCCTATAAAATCAGCATCAACACATAAATTCATGATTACTCTCTCATTAACATTTCTTACAGAAGGCATTGGGCCACTCAATACCCATCCCAGAACAGAGGAAGAAGCTACAGGACAGCCTTCAATCCCTCTAATAACTTTACCTGTTATAAATTTATGGTACAAACCACACCCCACCAATAAGTCAATAGGAAAATCTTTGGAACCATCATCATAATCAGCTAGAATCAACTTTGAAATATGTGGGTAATTTTTGCACGCTTGAAATATCTCATGTCTTTTGCAAAGGGCAAATGGCCTTAACATAAATTTGATTCCACATTCATTCTTAATATATTTCATCCATACATCAAGTGAAAGAGAGTAAGTGCTTCCTCATTAATTACATACAAAACAGCTTCTATGTTTTACCTTAAGTTGAACAACATCTTTTAACCTTGAGCTTTTTAATCCTGCAATTGATAAACTGACCGAATATTTTTATTATAGCTTCTTGCCTTATTGTTTTTAATTTCAATTTTTCACATACATCTTTGGTAACATATGACCTCTGACTACTACTATCAAATAATACTCTGAATATTCCACATTCACTCTCTGAATTAAAAAACTTAGCCTTTGCTGTCTGTAGTAAAATGCTATCAGATACATTTACAAGAGTTGCACTAGTTTGGGTTTGCTTCTTATTGGAAATAGAAATATGGTGTTTCCTATTGTATTGAAAGCATGAATGGTTAGAATGACAAAACTTTGAGATATGATTTAATTTTAAACAGATGAAACATCTCTTTTGCTGTTTTAGAATTTCAATTCTTGAATCTAAATTTGTAACCTTTAAACAATCAGAAGGCTTATGGTTTTCTAAACAATATACAGACTGTAGAATTCTTTGTTCTGGTGCTCTTTTACTTTGTGTATGAAAACCTGATTATTGTAAAGTTATTTTTGTTTCTATAATTAGGAGAATAATTTTGCTTTATATTTTTGTTTAAATATTCGTATTTTAAGTTTTTGTGTTCATTTTCATCATAACTGGATTTTAAAAGATATTTGGCAAAACACTCCTTAGCTTGTAATTCTTAATTTTAATATTTTAAAAGTCTATCTAAAGTCCACAACTCTCTGGCAAATTTTCTAGAAATGAAAATCAAAAGTTCATCTGGCAGTTTCTCCGTAAGGATAGGAATTAACTTCTATTTTTTAGGGATCTAAGATTACATACACAGCTCTCTATATCATTATAAAGTTTTCTTAATTCTTCTAGATCATTAAAATCTTTTTTTTCTTTATTTTTGATAACGAACCCATATGTGCTGAAACTAAAACTTGCGTACTCCCGTATCTGTTAGTCAAGATTTCAATTGCTTCTTTTTAATTTTCTGAATTAAGTGAAAGTCCTGAAACAGCAGCCAATGCTTGGCCGGACAAAAATTTTTTTAAATTAATCTATATTACACAAACTTCATGCCTTTGATTTGATAAATTAAACTGGTCCCAGAAACCCTGCTAATTTACAAGATTTCCATTAAAAACTGGCAATTATAACTTAGGTAAAATAGACTTAGATTTATTTAAACTTTTAACAGAGTCTTTATCTGATTTGTTTATTTTTATACTCTTTAATTTTAGTGTCACTACAGCCATCAACACATGATAAAACTCAACTACTCTTGCACTCTCCAAAGCGTTATTTTCAATTTCCTCTTGATCTAAATTATTCAATATTTCTTCATCAATATTTTTTAATCTCTCATAACTCTCGCTTAAATTATTTTTAAAACCTATTAATTTGGCATGGTCAAACACCTCACTCTCTAATTCCTCTCTTATTTCACTGAACAAATTTCCAAACTTACTCATAATGCTCTCCTTCTTGCTTCTTTCCTTTCTAATGTGGCTGCCATTTTTAAATAAATACAACTCAGAATAAAATTGAAAACTCAGAATAAAATCGAATTTTCATCACAATCAAAACTTCAACAATTAAATTCTATCAAATCTTTCCAAACAAGTCACAAATAACAGCTCGACTTACTTCAATGTTCAACAACTCAAACTTTTCTTAACTCTTGATAAACTTCTTTCTTTAATCTTTTAATTTGGTATCCCTTCATTGCTTTTCATCAGGTGCAATGTAAAATCTCAAGGATTGAAAACTGCTCCTTATACTTTGGAGGGACTATGTATTTAAACTGGTACAAGATAGAAGAGTACCTAAGCTGCTCCACCAACAGAATATATAATAAAAAAAAGGTCTGTGGAGAACACCCACCAGTAAACTAACCATTAACAATAGTAACAATAATTAAGTTACAAATGCCACATTTAACAATACCAATTTACAATAATTAATTAATAAATGTCACTTTCAACATGCTCCTTTACAATAATTAAATTATTAGTGTCACTTTTAACAATAATAATATGGATATGTTGCAATTATGTAAATTTTTTGGATAGTAGTTTTAATTCAAGCCAACAATCCTCATCATACCAAGGCAATTAACAGAATTATCTGACAAGTGTAAGTTTAAGCAGGGCCGCCGCATGCGGGGGGTTACTGGGTACTTTAGGATCGCAGGATCAGAAGGGGCGCACACATGACAATAATTTTTTTTACTTTAATAAAAAAGATACACAGGGCTTCAAAAAAAAACTCCTAATTTTATAATATAAGTTTATTGTAACAATACACTTGACACATATTTTAAAATTAGGAGTTTAAGAATTGTTGCCTCAGCAATACAGCATTATCCGAATTCATATGCGGAAGTCTAAGACTACTCAAAACTTTTGCGGGAAAATACTCATAATGGCTGCTTTGTTTATAAAAAACACATGTGTATCTATATTTATTATATACATACATACATACATATATATATCAACAAAAGTTAAAGTACATTGCATAACTGAGATTCCAAGACTTCATTTAGATTCGCTAAGTAACATAAAAATACCTTTAATACTTGAATTATTCTGTTTTGTAAAAACAAAACATGTTCAGTTTCAAGAAAAAAGATTCTGGCTGTCAAAACAGAAAAAATGCGGCAAATAGGACAGCAAATGAGCAATAAAATAAACGTACACTCAAAGATTGTGGTATACAAGCTACAAAAAAAGGAGATGGGGATAGGCCTGCTGTTTCCACATTGATTATTACAAATTCCTCCCAGACACGTCAAGCTTTTGAAATAGTAAGTTCATTAATTTAAACATAACCTTTTTTTTCATATATCTTTCCTATTATACTATTGCTATATAAATCAAGAGATTTTAAAATCTTTTACTTCATTTTCTATAGGATGGCTTTGGAAATGAGTCTTTTGAAAATTTTTTGAGCTCAGAAGAAGCACTGCCTCCTTCAAGTAGCACAATATCGGCAACAAGAGTTGAAAATGGAAACAATTTATTGGTAAATTTTGCTTTGCAAAGATTCTTTTAATAATCATTTTGAGCTTGTGTAAGTAATATACTTATTTAAATATTTATTTGAAATAATAGTGTAAAGATAAGATGGTTGAGGCAATTAGTACAAACGATCCTGCTTTGTGGGCTGAAAATATGTCTGAAGTAGAACGTGATGCAGTTGTTCTTCAGGGGCCTCCTAAAAATCCTTCATCTTTTCCGAGAGACTCGAACAAGATTAAGGTTTCTGAATCAGTTTTCCACAAAATAACTCGCAATGGGGAAAAAATAAACAGAGATTGGCTTGTTTGGAGTGCAACTTCTAAAATATTTCTTTGCTTTCCGTGCTCACTTTTTGGAAGCAAGCAAGCTTGCGGGGCTGGTAATCAATCGCATCTTCTACGTTGGAATGGTGGCATCAATGGAAACTGGAGAAAGCTGGCTGACAAAGTAAAAAGCCACCAAAACAATCCTCACCATCGAGACTATTACATTAAGTGGAAAACAGCGCTGGAAAGCATGGAAAATCAGTGTGGGGTTGATTCAAGTCTAGATAAATTGGTAAGAAATGAGGCAGCTAGGTGGTGTGAAATTCTGTGGTGCATCTTAGATGTAATTCTCTTCTTAGCATCACGCAACCTTAGCTTTAGAGGTATATTTATGAACGTTAATTGTTATATTTATATTTACATTTTAATTTATCTGCACTCTAATTAAACAGAAAGTCGTGATTTATATGTGTAATTATAATTCTTGTTTTAGGCTCATCAAAAATGATTGGTGATGACGATAACGGCAACTTTCTTGCAACTATAGAGCTACTCGCAAAGCACAACAAGACTCTTCAGTTACACCTAGAAGAAGTTTCTCGCAGCCAACAAGAATCTAAACAAATTGTTGCTCATTATTTGGGTTGGAATTCTCAAAATGAATTTATCAAAGAGTGTGGAAGAATTGTCCGCGGTGCCATTATTAAAGAGGCTCATATGGCAATTTACTATTCCATTCTTGTCGATGGAACGCCTGAGGTCTCTCATACTGAGCAAATTGCCTTTGTTCTCCGCTTTGTCTACTATGGTATTGATAAAAGATGGGTAGTTAAGGAGTGTTTTCTTAGGGTCGAAAATCTCGAAAAAAAGAAAGGTGCAGATATTGCCAAGCTAATTATGGACGTCTTGGAGCAAAACGACATCGATCTGAAGAACTGCCGAGGTCAAGGATACGACAATGGTGCCAACATGTCTGGTGTGTACAAAGGAGTACAAGCGATCATTCTTCAAAGAAATTCTCAAGCTTTCTACATGCCATGCAGCGCTCATAACCTTAACCTAGCTGGTGTTCAGTCCCTTGAATCTTCTGTAGAAATGAAGAACTATTTTGGCCAGATTCAGTTACTCTACAATCTTTTTAGTGGAAGCCCTAAAAAGATGGAAAATCTTGACCGAGACGACTGGTTTGTCTCTTCATCAAACCTCGCAAACCCGATGGAGTGCACGCATTGAGGCTGTAAAGCCATTGGTTAAGCGACCCCAAGAAATTCTTCTTTCTTTGCAGAAACTTCGGGATCTTGATTTAACTGGAGATATTTTGAATGACGTAAAATCTTTGGAGAAATGGATTCAGTCATTTGAGTTTATTATCATGACAACCTTCTGGTTCAAAGCACTTCAAGCAATAAACTATGTCAGCGTGTCATTTCAATCAGAAAATATTACTCTAGATGATGAGATGAAACTTATGAGGACTCTTATCGAGGATCTTACTAGATTTAGATCTCCTTGGCCCGAATTAGTTAATGAAGCACATTTGGTTGCCTCCGGTCTAGCAAGCTATGGATTTCAGTCAAAATTAGTTCAAAAACGGACAAGGAAGAGGAAATCGTTTTACAAAGAAGCAAGTAACGAAGTTCATTTCTACAAAAACGATGAAAAGCAGTTTGACGTGAACGTATTCAACACCGCTCTCAATACTTTAATTCAACAAATGAGAGACAGATTTCAAGCTGCAGAAAAGATGACGAACATTTTCTCGTTCTTATGGCTCTCAGAGTCAAATAGAAGGTCGAGTGAAGAAAAAGAAGTTAAACAACCTAACGTGGAGGAGAAATGTAAAACTTTGGCGCAAATCTATGTGAGTGATGTAGATGAAGACAAACTTATTTTAGAGGTCCGTCATCTGGATACTCTGAAGCGCGCCAATCTTTTCGGTCCAAAAGAAAATCTCACTTCAATGAAGCTATTAAATGGAATCTATCAGAAAGGTCTAGAGCCTCTCTTTGAATCAATATGCATTTTGTTACGTATTTTTAACACGATTCCCGTTTCCATCGCCGAAGGAGAGCGGTCTTTCAGTAAGCTTGGTCTAGTAAAAACAACATTAAGATCTAACTAATCTCCTAGTTATATCTATTGAACACGATCTTGCAAAAAGTCTGTGCTACGACGAGGTCATTACGAATTTTGCTATGAATAAAGCCCGGAGAGTAAACTTCTCTTGAAGCATTAAATATCTATTACATTTAAAACTTACAGGTACTTGCAATATAAATAAAGTTCAATAACATGTCTATTTGTGCATTTCTTTTTTAATATATTAAAAAAATTATTAGAGACTTCCTTGACCCACGCCCTCAGAATTCAGTAAAAAAAGATTAGCATTTGGACAGTACTCAAACTTTTTTTTGGATTCGGTTGATATGATAGGGCGCAAGTGAAATTTTGACCCCGGGCGTCATTAAGGATCGCGGCGGGCCTGAGTTTAAGCACATATATCTTTGATTTCTATTAGAAGTTCATTCATCCTGAGTCAATGAAAATGTATCATCATTCTTAATCATTTTTGACAAACCATAAGCCTTTTTTTTTTAAACTTTTTTCATATTCCAAAAACATTGCAGTCGTAGTTTGCCTTAAACTTGGAATTTTTTGGACGTTGAACATTTTGAATATCAATGCTTTCTCACAATTTATAAATGGGAATCAACAGCAACAAGCTGAAACAAGATCTTTATTAGAAAAACTGGCTACAATTGAAAGTTGACTTGGATTAGGAATTGAATTTGAACTTAAAGTCAATCCTGACATTAAAGTATGTTAGAAACTCCTATCACTTATTTTATTTTTATATTTCCTATTTTTTCTAAACAATAAAGTAACTCTAAATAATAACATTTTTAAAAATTTTCTACTTATTTAACTTGACAAAAGATTACTTGATTTTAACTTGAGAGATATAAACTTACTTTAGTACTTGAGTTGTTTAAACAATTACTTAATTACTTAAGCTACTTGAAACAAATTTAGTCTGCATGCATTCTAAAAGTAGCAATTGTTTCTTCAACACAATTTTACAGTCTCTCTAGTGACTTTAGATGAACTATTATAGTTGTAAGTTTAGAATTTTTAAAAAGACTATTTAAAACTATTCCACTTAACCAAGAAAAGTCCTCCATTGAGCAAAAATTGAAGCTGCCTAGTCTTTTATATTGACCAAGTATTTCATATAGATTTTAAATTTTGCACATAATCATACGATAAACTAACTATATTTATAACTAACTACTTTGACATAAAAATGTAAAAATATGATATCACCTGTTTTTGTTTTTCTCAGGAATAAAAAAAGAAATTCCTAAAAGAGAAAAAAAAATTATTAGAATAGCCATGAAATCATTCAATAAACTCCTAATATCTATACAATAAACCTCAAGTATCTATCTTTGCGTTCCTTAAAATAAATACTTATATTGCTACAAACAGTAAAACGTTTGTGTTCCTTCAAATATCTACACTTACATCTCAAAATATCATTTACTTTTGTGTAAATACAAATACACACTTATGTTTCTTTAAATATGTTTATGTTTCTTTAAACTTCAAGTTTTAATGTTCCTTTAAATATAAGAAAATAAATTGCATTTGAAAATTCTTAGTTTTTAATTCTATCATAAAAAAGCCCAAATAGCTTTTACAAAATTTTACAGTTTTAAAGTATTAATACTGATCTAAATGTGCATAGGATAAAAAAACTAAACCACTTTGGTTTAGGAACTAGTTAATTATTTAAGTGGAATAAACAATATTTTGCTGATTTTTTACTACACCGCACAACTAAGTCTTTGCTTCTTAAACACTGTTAGGTGTTTCTTATAGATTTTTGGGTGCTGATAATGAATCACATCAAAACTTATGTACCATGTAATCTTCAGTTTTATCATAGTTTTTGCTTAAATTTTTATCCAGACATTGCACTCCAGAAAGTGAGTCATCAACAACAGTTTATGCAACTTGGGTATGCCCAGGCATGCACTTGTAAGAGTATGCTGTTTGCTATTCTGATGATCTGGCAAGAACAAAAGACCATGTGATGAACTGCTATTTTTTTTGACTAATGTATCTGGTTTCTCTGCTAAAAATACAAAGTCAACTGAATATACTAGTCTGCCTTTAGCAATGAGACCTGCGCCACATGTTGACAGTCTCCCAATTACAAAACCACCTGAGCATATGACCATAGATGAACCAGATGAAGAAACTCAAGTGCAGCATACATTGACATTGACATTGATTCAGATTTTGAACCTTGCTCATCAGGGGATGTAAAATTGAAGGATTAGCCTTGGGTTGTTATCACAATCCAGAAGAATGGCACCTCTTCATTTATTTGTCAATGATAAGCCTGAAAATTGTTCTGCTGCACAATAGCAACGTTTCGTCAGTACCTGTTGGCTGCGCAGCATACATGAAGGAAACATGAGATTATGGAAATGTTGCTCAACCACATCCAGTATAACAAGTACAACTGGAATATCTGGGGAGATCTGAAAGTCATTGCTCTGTTACTGGGAGTGCAGCTCAACTATACCAAGTACTGTTGTTTCATCTATGAATCAGACAGCTGCCAAAGATTAACATTATTGTTGACAGAGCTAACCACTCCACAAAAAGTTCAAGGAGAGAAAAATGTTTTACACAAACCGCTTGTCAAGCCAGCAAGATAAGCTAGATTCATATAAAGAACTTTGTAAAAGCACTGAGCAAGGAAAGCAAAGGTTTTTGCTATTGAAGATAGATGTTTCTAAGAATGTGACGCAAAGATCAAAAAAGGCATTTTTGTTGATCCCAAGATCAGACATGTAATGAGTGACAAGCAGTTTGAAGAGGTGTTAGTTGATCAAGAAAATATTGCCTTCAAAAGACATTGTTGACAATTTTCTGGAAAATTACAGAATAACAAACTTTGTTGAAGTCTAGACAAACTTCTCCACACATACCAGAAAATGAAGTGCAACATGTCACTCAAAACTCATTTCCTGCACTCACACTTGGACTTCTTCCACATGAATCTCAATGCTATCAATGACATACAAGGTAAGTGGTTTTACAAGGGCATTGCTACAATGGAGAAAAGATACCAGGACAACTATAATCCATTAATGCTTTCTGACTACTGTTAAACACTGCAACATGATGCACCAGAAGTTGAACACAAAAGAAAATCAGGAGCTAAACATTTTTAATTCTATTGAACTTAATGGCTCCTGCAGAACATAAACATGATTAAATAGGCAATCATATGTCTATTTTTTAGAGTTCCTAGGGGATGCCCAAAAACTATATTTTTGCATACCCTATAGGTACCTATCACAATCACATAAAACTTTTCAGGAAAACTTTTAAAAAAGTTTTTTATGCAGTGCTATCTTTAATTTGGCAAAAAAAAAAAAACTATATAATTTCTAAGACTAATAACCTCTGCTCCCAATAGTTGCATATTTAGCATTATTTAGCATTTATTTTCTTGGACAAAATAGTTTATTTCAATTTTTGTATGAGAGTGATCCAATAGGACTGTACTAACACCTTGCATTGAGTGTTTTTTTGAATTGATTGGTAGCAGTTTCAAAAAGATATGGCTCAATAAGTAGTCTAAGCCATGAACTCTGACATTCAGAAAAGAATTCCAACCAAAACTTACAAAAAGCTTATCATATTGATGCAAAAGATATGCATAGCTTGCAAAAAAAGCATGTAGGGGATACTTTAGGTATTTTTGATGCTTATTGTTGTTGAGCCAGTTTTTTTTGAAACCACTGTATTTTTTTTTCAAACATCTATTTTAGCGTACCTTTACATATCTAGTTCTGTATAGACTTTAATGTCTAAAGGGTTTTTTTCAAACATTCATTTCTATTTTTCTTCATATCTCTACTTTTGTGAGCCTTCAACAAGTACAACAACAACAAAAAAACTTGCTTACCACACTGACAAAGAAGAAATTGACCAAGACTCTGTTTTAATTTTTTGTAACATGCCTCAGGAGTGTCAAACAACCTTTTAAAATAAATAAGCAAACGTATTACTATAAAATTCTCATTTTGCTTTCTGTTTTTGCATGCTATTTCTAAAATTAGTTGAGCAGTATCCAACAAGACATTGATGAAATTTATAATTAGAAGAGTCAATGACTTAACATTCGTTTTAAAGGATCATGTTTATAGAAGTAGAAACCATGATCTTAAAGTAACTATAGTAACAACTTTACAAAAATTCTAAAGTAAAGTAAACTTTAGAATTATTTATAACACTTTATTATTAGAATTGTTCATAACACTTTTTCTTAAGTACAATAATTCTAAACTTATATTTTTCCTAAGCAAAATTTTATTATAAAATCATCTGCTTTATTATACAAAATGAAATGAGTAATAAACATCAACAATTTAGCTTAATTACCTGATGAATCCATTTTTACATTCTCCCTATGTGGTTATCTTAAATGCAAATGTATATTATGCACAACCATATTATACTATACTGATTCTTGATAGTTTTCCTAAAAAGTTGAATCATTTATTCAAAAAATGGATACGAATTTACTGAATTTTGTAAAATATTTCCAAATTGCTTTTCTTAACATTTTCTTAACAAAACTTGTTTATCTCCTTTTTTTGTTTACACATCAGGAATCTTTTAAAAAAGTATTCTAGTTAAAAATAGTAATACAAAAAAAAAAAACTTTATCAGATTGATGGAGTTTTGAAAACAAAACTGCTTTAGTCGTGGATTCCGGTATTTAATTTTGCATTATTACATCGACTTTTATCCATAACATTTATAAACAACAAAGCAACGTTTAATTATTCATTAATAATATCAATGGTATTTTAAATATAAAACACCATTACAAACATAAACATACAGTTTAACATTTAATTTCTTACGTTGGTTCATTTAATAAGCTTGTAGACAATCCTGTAAACTCGCCATCAATAGCTAAAACAAAAGAATAGCTAGGTTCAATTTTGACAATCTTTAGGATTTAATAAAAGAAATTGAGTTTTATATACTTGCCTACAAAAGCTGCTTCCTCAATGCATGATTTAATTTTAGGAAATAGTTCAAAAAAATTTTCTTTTGTGACATCACACATGCTGAAATACAAAAGCAACTAAAACATTTATAAAAACAGCACTATAAACCAAAAATGATTTTATTTGAAGTATGTAAAATACCAGTTAATATAATTTGATTTCAACAGACATTACAAATTCAACTTTTATTTTCAACAGACATTTTAAATTCAAATTCAATCAAATTCAACAGACATTTTGATAACTTTTCCAAATTATGAGATACTTCCTTAAAAAACTATGATTTAATTGACTTAAAGTCAATTTAAACAAATATAAGCTTCTGCTATAATGCTGACTTAATTATGCTAGAGAACTGAAAATAATAATTAACTCAAGAAGATTTGGATAGAAAATTGAAATATAACAAAACTTCAAAACTCTTCATATACTTATATAATACTAATATTAGTAATTATCTTAAAAACCTTATTAACAGCAAGAATATTTGGTTATCAAAAAAAATAAATAAATAAATTTTAAAGCTTCAATATTTAAAACCTAAAATAAAGTAAAAGATTTTATTCTTTAAATGTGACCCAAAACAAATTCAAAACAGATTGTTAAAAACTTTAGGCCCAATTGAGTGTAAATTAAACTTTAGGCCCAATTTGAGTGTGGACCGACTGTTTAAATCAATGTAAGGAAATTGAGTTAAATGAAAGAATTGATAACTCATTAGTAAACCAATATTATCAAAGCTGCTAATGAGAAATGGGATTGGATTTTTTAGCATAAGTTTTTGAGTTATATTGGAAAAACTCACAGCCAACTAAGAGAATGTCATTTTTCTAACAGGCTAGTTTTGCAATTAAAAAAAACTCCAACTTCACTTTGCTTCTCTAATAATTGCAGTTTTTACAAATTTTCTATAAAATACATTTAATGTTTTGAAAATTGATTCATGAAGAGTAAAATGAGTAAAAATAATAGGAGGTTCAGCCTAAACTTTAATGGAAGTCCAGCATCTTTACTACCTTGATTCATCAAAAGATTATAATGAAAAACTATTAAGTTTAGTATGGTCAAAACTTCCCTCATACATTAAAATTATTTCAAACTAGAAGGGAATTTTCAACCATACACATTTCTTCCAAACAGCCTTGATTATGACTTAATAACATTTATGAAATCTTCAGAAACAGTTTATGCAGATTGATGAGTATCAAAATAAAGATTTACAATCTTTATTTTAACATGCCTCCATTCTAGACATCCCCTAGAAAGTCACAAAATTTAACATGAGTTTTGGAATCATCTATTTTTAATATTTTTTATAACTACCAAAAATCTATTCCATCTAAGTCATGGTAAAAATCAAAAAATTTGTGACATTTAGCAAAGGAATATTTTTTTAAAGCTGTATTGTTATTTGATGTTAAAAACTATGTTTTGAGTAATAACACACTTCTTTGAAATTATTAATATTCATTATTCTGTCATCCGTCCTCTTAATTATTTCATATTTTACTGTACTTTTTTGTATTTTTGAGGAATTTTTTAGATTTACTGATATTCAATTGGTATAATATATTGTTATCAACTTATGTATAAAAATCAAAGAAATAAAAAGAAATAAAATTTGAACCTTATGTTTAATTCTCTGTTCTTTTGGTGTTGGCCTGTCAATCAGCCTGTTAGTGGCAAAATGTGACATATGAGGATGTATTCTCTTAGTAGACTATGTCAAACCAAATTTAAAATGATAAAAACATTACAAAGAACTCATGCATTATTGTTCAAGTGAACTTGAAGGTGTGTTTATAAAAGTAAAACTGTGTTGCAATTTTAAAATTACTGTGTAAAATAAAATACAAAGATAGATAACTATATTTTGATGACATTTATTGTCATGGCAAATATATATAACAGCAATTGATTAGTCAAAACAAAATAAAACTAAAATATAAAATTCATAAAAAATCTAAATTTTTCTTTAAGAAAGTATACTTCATTAAGCTTTAAAAAATTTAGTTTAAGAACAAAAATCTCAGAGTTTAAAATTGAGTTTAAAAAACAAAATATCTATATTGGGGTAGGACTTAATCGATTGTTTGAAGGGCTGTCCAATTTACCCGAATGTGTCGATATATACTTGTCCAGAGAATTTGCACTTGAGTTCTTAACAAAAGAAGGTCGCCTTGGAATAAATGATTGAGTAAGTTCATGAGAATAAAGCATCGGAATAAATGGTTTAAAACCATCAACTATGTCTGCTCTAACAAGTTCACGTTTTAACGAATTAGCAAACAAAGCACCTCGATTTTGTGCTTCATCGGGAGTTCGCTTCACCCAGTGTCCATACATATTAAATGTACAACTATCAATAATTTTGCGGATTTCCTTGAAATTGTATGGATTGTTCAAAACAGCTTTGTATGTCATTGGAACATGCCGTTCATGATAGGTATAATACAATCGTTTCATTGTCAAAATTGCATATACAAGTACCTAAAAACATGGGTTTCTTTTACAAACCTACATTCTTAATAAATAAATTAACTCATTAAAGAGCTGATATGTTACCTTAAACTTCAATTTTGTGTGACCAACTTCTGATTTTATATCCTGTAAAACGAAAAAAAAAAAAAAAAAAACGCTTAAATGAATGGAATCAGTTATTTGTGTGTGTGTGTGTGTGTGTGTGTGTGTGTGTGTGTGTGTGTGTGTGTGTGTGTGTGTGTGTGTGTGTGTGTGTGTGTGTTTGTAATAAAATTAACTCAGGCACACATTCTTTCTGTTCCTAATATGAAGAAAAAATTATGAGCAAAAGTTAAGTAATATTAGCTGATATTTAGTGTGAGCCCTCAAGTGCTAAAGTTTTACCAAAATTAGAACTATTACTATTAAGAAAAAGCAGTATACCTAACTATTATTTATTTACACACCCTAGTAGTATTAGAACTTAGGCTGATTGTTTATTCTAAAGAATTTCGGATTCAGTAATGCTAGTCACATAAACTGCAATTGTAATAAACATTGGACATCAAAATATTTTGTCTATACTAGCATCCCAGTAAAGCTTGCATTATTGTTTCATCAGAGCATTCAAATGGACTAATTTCACTTATTGACAATGGAGCTGGTATATGCAAAAAGGTTTCTTTTAGTACAACCAGGAGACTAGTTGTTCTGGACAACCTAAAGGAGACACTGAAGTTGATCCTTGTTTTTTATCAGCTTTTTGTTGAAATCTTGTATAACAGCCACCCCTCTTTGATGACTCATACCAACAAAAAGGGTCTTAAAATAATGTGTCTGGGATTCCAAGCAATAGAAGCAATTTCTTTTTGATCATGCAGAATTGTTATTGACCTCGATAGCTAAAAAATCTTTCTAACTTTACACTGGGGCTTTGGCTGATCATCAGATGCTATTTCTTGCCTGGTGGCAAATATCAGCTTCTTGGAATCATGGGACACTCTAATATCAGAAAGGTTTCTCTTATAAATCCTACAGGTTCTTTTGATATATACAAAATGATAATACCAACTGATATATACCAACAGGTTTCTCTAACATATTCCAAAGTGAAGCCCAAACTTCTGGTTTGTAGCAGCTGAAATAGTAATATGTGGATACCTCAACAGTTGTCCTAAACAGCAACTGATGTAATCATCAAAGCTCTTAGATGTATGATAAAAGAAAGGTTGCAAGATCACAAATTCCTTTTTCTCCTAAGTAGTCATTGTGAATCGACACAAAACAGTCACACCATGACTGTATAAAAATTTTGGAAAACCATCATACCCTATGCATAACACCTAGGACTTGAAATCTATATCCAAGAGTTAGGATATCTCCAGGAAACACATTGAAAAAGCTTAAGGAACTCTCTGTAATCATCTCTTTGTTGTTCAGCTTGCAAATAAACTTGAGAAAATTCCAGGATGTCAGAATAAAATGATGCATCCAATGAAACTGCCAGGAAGCTATCATAACTCCCAAACAATCAGTGGTCTTTACATTGGTCTCTTGACCTTAATGTTTTCTGATGCAGCTCCAATAACTAGCTTCATTACATAGTGATAACATGTCAATTAAGACTTTTATTCAGTTTAAGCTCAATCAATAAATATGCACCAGAACAAAGGCTAGTATTCAAAGTTGAATTAAAAGACAATGCTGCCACCTGACCTTTTACACACCATTCTTCCAAACTTTGAATAACTGCAGATACTTGTGTTTCACTTATTTTTGATCTAGGTTTTGGAAAAACCTAACAATTGCTTGACTCTGAAACCTTATATAAAAACTGGTAGATGATCTCTGTGTTTATGAGATGTTGAACCCTCCATCAGTTTATTATCCCAATAGACAGTTAAACGCACAGTTGTTGAAAACTTCGATAGTAAATTGCATGTTATTATATTACAACTCATTAATAAACTAATGAAACAAAAACAGTCATATAACATAATTTTGAGGATTTTTGCAGCACTTGAATTTTAGGGCAAGAGGACCACCTCTTAATGTTGTTTAATTCTAATGATTTTTTGTACAGAAATGTTTTTCTATAAGTGAAACAAACAGCACATGTATATATATATGTATATAAATATATATTTATATATATGTATATGCATGTATATATTGGGATGGCCATTAAAAATGAAATATTGAAATAATAATGTGGAACATGAAATGGTGCCACATTATTATTTCACCATTTCATGTGCCACATTATTATTTCAATATTTCATTTATAATGGCCATCCCAATATATACATGCATATACATATATATATATATATATATATATATATATATATATATATATATATATATATATATATATATATATATATATATATATTTATATACACACATGTATATACATGTGCACACACACATATATATGCGTACACACCCACACACATTTATACACATTTATATATACAGACACCCAAAATGGTGTGTTGATGTAATGGTTATGAGACTAAAAAAAACAATAAAGCATGATCCAGAAAAAATCTGGCCAGTTTTTGATAGCAAAAATAAATATGAAAAAATTAACTATTTAACTACTTTTTAATATTTAAATAATGGCCAAAGCATGCACATTTTAAATAGATTGACGCATTTTAGTTGCACTCAATTAGTGACAAAATGTCAACAAAATAAGAAATTTAGAGAAAAAAAATTTTGCACAATATCTTGAAAACCCACAGGCTTCTGCAAGACTTATTGCAAAACAATTGAAAGTTCCCTGAAGTACAGTTGGTGATGAAAAGAAAGTTTGATACTGGAAGAAAGAATTGTTTTGTTGATAAAAAATTAGTGAAAGAAATTAAGACTTCGATTGAAAAAAATCCAGGACTGTCAGATTATGATCAAGCAAAAAAATTTAAAATCAGTAGAAGCACTGCAAGAAATGCAAGAATAAAATGTGGCTTTAAAGCATGTTGTGCCATTAACTATCTTAACCAGTCAGAAAAACAAAGTGTTCAAGTGAGAAAACGTACAAGATTATTGTATGACAATATTTTTACAAAACATGGCAGCTACATAATTATGGATGACAAAACCTATGTAAAATGTGATTTGAATCAATTGCCCCGTCTAAAAATTCTACTCAGCGATTAATTGTGGAAGGGTTGTGCCAAAAAACAAGTACATTTCAGTGGATAAATTTAGTAAGAAGATGATACGGCAATGTATTTATAATTGCAGACAAAAGAGTAAAGTTTTTGTAGCAAAGTCAACAATTAATAGTAAATATATATCAAAGAGTGTCTTAAGAAGCATTTGCTGCCTTTCATTAAAGAACATATAGGTCCTACTATATTTTGGCCTGATTTAACTAGTTCACATTACTCTACAACAACAACTGAGTGGTATAATAGAAATGGCAACATATTCATTCCCAAACACATGAACATGACGAGTAAATATGTTCATAATCACACAGAAATGTGTGATAATTGGAGTAGAATAGGAAGACAAGTCAAAAAAGAAGTTGTACAAAAATTTATGACAAGTATTAAACAAAAAAATTCAAGTATTTCTTCGAGAGCAAGAATAATTTAATATTTAAATGTCTATGTATCTTGCAATAATAAACTATAATAAAATAATAATATAAAGAAAAAAAAGCTTTTGTTTTCATATTTAATTTTCTATCAAGTGGCCAGATTTTTTCTGGACCATACATTAACTGGAACCATTATGAGTTATAATTTATTAATTTTATAAATTCTAATCTTAAATTTCACAACTATCATGCTCAAATTAGAAAAAAAAATTGTAATAAGTACTCACTGAACAACTAAGAACACCTTTAAACCAAGGATGAGAAAGAGCTTCATCTGCATTGTATCGTTTTTGAGGGTCTACAACTAACAGTTTTCTTATCTACAAACAGAACATTAGAAAGTAGATTCCACACCTAATAGTATTTAATTAAGAGTAATTGCTAAAAACTATACCAAAAAAATTTCAAAAGGAATTTTACCAGATCTTTTGGTCCTTCACTTATATCATCCCATTCAGGAGATTGAAATTTATAGTTTCCTTCCATAATGTTACGATACATAACAGTATCTTTTCGGTGCCAAAAAGGACCTTGTCCAACTAACCTGAGACCAAAATAAAATTATATAAACAATTCTCTGACACATAAAAATACCTAACAAAAGTTTATAACAGAAAATATCTAATGCTTTTATTAAGTATGAAAAAATTCTAAAGAAAACTAAAGTCATCACTTACAAAGTGTAGAGAATTACACCACAAGCCCATCTGTAATAGCAGAAAAATTACTATTTTTTAACATATTGCTATCAATCAAAATCTTAATATGTTGCTATCAATCAATCAAATGACCAAAGCATTATTGAAATGATAGATATTTATGCATTTAAACTAGTATACAAAGTTAATTTCACAAAGAACAACCCTTGTAAGTGTATGTTTCAAAATTTTTCAAATATGTACTTATGAAAATTAGTACTTCATAAACTTACAAATCAACAGGCGATCCATATCCTTTTGGATCTTCTAATACAAGACACTTTAACACTTCAGGAGCAAAATAAGAAGGAGTTCCAAGTATTTCTATTTCAAATAAAATTAACACAACAATAAACATTGTTGAAGAAAACTAAAAGCCAATTAAAATTCAATCATCTGTGTTCTTTACAAACTTTTCAAAATATTTCAGTATACAACTTTGACAGTTTATGTGTTACCAAGTAGCTTAAAAAAAAACTACCTATTTTCACTTTTTTGCTTTTTAATGTTTTGATAAAAAGTACTGCAGCTTTTATAGGTTTTTTAAAAATTTATTAGTAAACATACTGGTCATTATGATACAACCATTTTACTATACTAAAGAAAAACTTATTTTTTTTGTTAGTGTTACTTGTATGACTTTACTACATTCATTAAGCTATTTACTGATATATTTAAAAACAATATATTATTTTTGGTGTTCCTGTACTTTTTAAATATTTATAATACCTTTTCACTCTTCTTATTGCTTTATCAAGATTACTATAAAAACTGCTGTCTTTGAAACTCTAAATTGAACTCCAGCTTTACACTGAGATGTCTTTAAAGGCTTCTTTAGCAATAAGATTTTAAAAAGAATAGCACATGTGGAAATAATCACATACAGTAGCTGTTGAATTCTTTGTTTTGGAATGCACACCCATGCAAAGATAGTATTAACTGGTAAATTTTTTGTTTTAATAAAATATATATATTCAGTTTGTAATACTTTTTGAAAAGGGTGAGTTCAAAAGTGTTTTTACTCTTAATTTTTTATTACATTTTTAAAAATTCTTAAAAATTTACAATTTACAAAGTTTTCAGCAAATTTCAGACAAAGGTTTGTTACCACTAATGTGCATCATTATTCAAGATGATAAAAAGGATATAATACACTATTGTGATTATTGTGAACACAATATCTCTTAACACATCTACAAAGGATGCTGATATTATAAACTATGCAATGAGGGATTAAAGGCTTATGAGCAAAGATAATGACTCGTTGGTTGATCTTTTGTTTGTAAATATCACAGGTCCTACCAAACTGCTATACATAAATAACTAATGATGCACTCTCACAAGACAAATATAAATTTTCCATGCTTAACCACTGAAATACTTTGGTGAAGACACAGAATGTGCAGGAATCAGAAGTTACAACAAATCTACTAATGCTTAAGAGAGAAATATTCTTCATTTCTTAACAGATAAACTGATTTTGAATGGGATTAGCCTGTAATAAAAAAGAATGTCATCAAAATTTTGTACATCACTGTGGAGTGATGCAAGTTGGTTGTTAAAGGAAATTGTAGTATATGGTGTGATGCAAGTTGGTTGTGTAAGGAAAAAATAGATGCTGCATAGCTTCAGCCAAAAAAACTATAAAATCTATGTAAACTTCACTGAAATAAACACACAAATTAAAGTGTGAAACAAAAATGTTGACATTAAAATTTCTCAAAGTGTACACAGCTGGTTGCAATCTGCATTGAGAGACTGCAAATTATTGGTAAGCTGGTGGAAAAGTATTCTCTATATGTCAAGTTGACACAGTTTCTCAATAGCAAAAATACAGCAGACTAACCTACAAGGGTAACAACAAATGGACAAGGTTTTTGCTAACACAAGTCTACTTTGTAATGTTGAAGCACAATCTACAGGAAATTCGAAATGTTTATGCACTAACACTTAAAGGAGTTTTGAAGACTATAAAATCACAGTGGGGTCAATCAAATTGCATGCATTACACTCACTAACAAGTTATTTTAATTCTTCCCTGGTAACACATGTGCATCTGATTATTTGTTTCAATGGCTTAAAAAATTCACAGCTTACTATAATAAGTTTTATTTTTTGGGATTTTTAGTCAAAAAAAAAAAAAAAAGCTCTGCTACAAAATAAACTAAATATTTAATATAATAAAGCAAAATTACATTTTAATCTCACTTTCTATGTTTACCACAGATACTTAAATTTTTGTTTCTGTTCAATTAATTTTAATGTTTATTATGATGAAAAATTAAGTTAAATTAAAACCAAAAAATTATAAACTCAGTGTCATTAAAATTCTTCAAATAATTCTGAGAAATTCCAAAAAAAATTCTGTAGTCATTTTTTTAAAAAAAAAAAAAATGTTCTTTTACAAATAAAACTTTTTAAAGCTAATTAATAAAAATTGAGTACCAAACAGTGGTTGATTATCTGTGGTTATTGCACCAAAGCCAAAGTCAGACAAAATAACGTTGTTTTCTTCGTCAAGAAGTATATTCTCTGGCTGAAATCAAATTACTATAATTTATAAACTTCAGAAAAAATTTTTTTGTACAGATGTACAAAATACAAAATTACATACACACTTAGGGCCTGCTTTTGTTTTGAAATTCTCATATACTCAGAATTTAGGGACTTTTGGTTAATTTGCACAAGAATAGAACTTAAAGGAGAACCTTTTATTTTTCCAGATTTTTTTGATAATTGGAAAATGTTTTTAGAAACTTTTCTTTTGTCTGCAGGTATTTGTGGATGTTTCATTGATTTTCAAATGATAACAAAATATCTTACATGAGAATATATTAAAATAAGTCAGGCCTGTAATTACAGATAAAATTATGTGGATATTGTTAGGGATTATTAACTGTAGTCAATTTATATCAAAAAGAAAACAAAAAGAAAAATTAAAATAAAAAGAACTAAAAATAAGTTCTGTTTCAATTATCTAAAAGATACAAGAACCTTTATGTCTCTATGCACAATTCCTGCATCATGAATGAACTTTACAGCTTGCAATAACTGCCACAAAAACTTTCTATAAGATAAACCTAAATTCATTTATGCATACCAGATAAACTAAAAGTTTACTAAAGTTTACATAATTAAAGTTTACAAAAATTATTCAGGTTAATTATCTTTTAACTTGAGCATGACTAAAACTCAGGTCTAACATTCCTACAACACAAACTAGAACTTGGAAAAAATGAAGAAATCAAAAGTAATTAAAAAAATTTAAAGCTTGATAAATTTTTTTATTATTATTTTTTTATTGCCATTTTTGGTTTTAAAGTATATACTGAAAATTTTTCAATTTTGAAAATACACTGAAAAAACGCATAATTAAATGTTTTTTTTATCAACAAAAAAATACATGTAAGATGAAAATAAAAAATTACACATTGCAGGTAAGTTAAAAGTAAGCAAACTTATTAGTCTGATCCTCTAATTAAATTTTTTGGGGGACAGGCTCCTTGTTTGAGTATGAGTTTTAATTTTAATAACTACTAATAAAAATATACAATAAGATTCCTATATATTTAGTACATGCAATTAACAAGAGAACAAAAAAAAATCATTAAGCATTGTTTTGATCAGATATAAGCCATAGGCTTCATTGTATGAATATGTAATTAATTGATTGAGATTTCCTCAACTTTAATCTTAATTTATCATAAATATGATTTTAATACCAAAAAAAAAATACTCTACTCTTGAATACAAGAATACAAAAATAGAATACAAGCATGAAAAGTATTGAAAGCAACACCTTAAAACATTAAAGAATTTTTAACTCATGTAAGAGCATACTAAGACTTCATTTTTTATTTTTTATTTCCCATTTGTTTATACTTTTTTTCCAGTAACATTTTTAACACGAAAAAAAAATCTGCAGTGAGCAAAGTCTTGGTTTTGGAAGGTTTATCAACAACTTTATGCAAAGGAAAAAAGTATTAAAGGGACCTGCTTCTTCCAACTGTTTACAGATGGACTGTAAATTTAAATTGACAATACAAGTATTGAGATGATCTTTGAATTGGATCTAAAAATTCTAGCAATAACACAAATCATTGAACAAATATGTAAGACTGTTTGTAAAGATCCAAGGGTGACTTTATGTGAAACTGCTTTTACATGAAAAGCTACAGTTAAAAAAAGTTTTTTGAAAAAATAGTACCACATATCATAATAATTCAATTAAAACTGAATCAAAAGTAAACTTATCAGCAACATTTGGGTTATTTTAACAGGAATAAAACCAATATCATGTATTGTTTCTTTCTTTTATATACTAGGGCTTTTTTAAAAAATTACTGCATTTAGCTTACTTAAAAGACTTATAAAATGCTGAATATGTACCAGCTACAGACCAGGTATTTTCCAGATGTACAAACACTACACTGCAGAGATGGAATAGAATTATTGGTGAAACGATTGACTATCTTTATTTAATCATTAGGAGAATATATTTAATAATAAAAATAATTCAAAAATTCAAACTGTTTAATTTCTGCTATTAAAACTTTTCATGCAATCTGTATTTTATAAGCACTTTTTGATTAATTTCTGATTAAGCAAAAAATAAATAAATAAAATAAAGATAGAATGAAATCAAAATAAAGAATAAAAAAATGACTTCAAGAAAATTTGAACTTTGGATGAACTTTTTTGGTAAATATATTTAGTTTTATTGTTAATCAAAAAACAACAACACACCTTGAAAGTTTTTCAGAAACAGTTACTTCTTTAGTCAAATAATCGAAAAGCTCTCCACCTTTAGCCCTGAAATAAACACTTAAGAAAAGTGAAATAATATTTCAAAAATTCAGTAGAAAAGATTGGGGTTATAGTTAGTTTAGTCTATAAGGAAATTTAAATTGTAGTTTATTAAAATTTTGGCTGATCAAAGTAACAAATTGTTTTAGGCAGCCTTTCTTTTTTCAAGGCAGATAATAACCTCCCTAATCATTTGACTTTCAGTCTCTTTTAAAATTTAATATGCAATTTATAGTTAATACTATTTAAATGTATCATACAGCGTTTTATATCTTAAAGAAACAAGATCACAATATTTGCTGAATTATGTTTGTAAGCAAACATTATTTAGCACTAAGTATTTTGAGGATAAATAAAAAAATACTCATTAAAACTGTTAAAGAAAACTACATAGAAAAAACTTAAACTTCATTTGCTAATTGTGGAATTAACAAATATGACCACTATTTTAAAATATTTTGAAAAAAGCAGTCCAAATTTGTTACTCAAAAATTGGGGATCTTTTCTAATTCAAAGATCCCACTGTAATAGTTGTGTTAAAATAGAAAGATTGAGGAGAGCAAATCATGATTTTAAAAGTACAATTTTGCTAATTTTCTAATGCTGGCTAGAAGTATGTCTAGGCTCATTATCTTTTTGAATTGTAAACCCTTACATAGTAAAAATCTGTTTTCTAGCAGAAACTGTATAATATATAAAAAATGCTGTCCAAAGCATTACTAAAACTCCTTCCTATTTAAAAACTTTAACAACAGTTAAACATCTTATCATTAGATTCACCTTAAATTTAGATTCTCTCCACTAAACCCATTTTAAAATTATTGATATTGTTATATCTGTATTTGTCTTATGTATTGCAACCCTACCTAGTAGAACCTTCATTAAAATGTACCCACTAAAATATTTTTGTTACAGGTCTTTAAAATCTGTACTGATTTTTAGAACTTTTTTCTATCATTTTAAATTTGCATTTTTTAGTAAGCAGCAGATATATTTGTTCATATGTTAAGGTTTTTGTAGCAACTGAACATGAAAGCAACTTCTTAGAATAGAAGTTGATATTTCACAGAAAACATATATGGTTACAAACTAAAAAAAAAAAGCATAAAAAAACATCACTTACAATTCCAATACCAAAAACATAAACGCACTGCTCTCAAATGAATCTTTTAATGAAACTAAAATGAATTAAATATTTATTTAACTATGTTGTTAAAAGGATGAATTGTTATTCCAAAAACTAAATCTTACAAATAAGACAAAAATACTTACTTATATATGGGTGACCTTTTAGTTTAGATAAAATACTAACTTCAGTATGAAACTGTCTCACAACATCAATACCCTTGACACTCTCACAGCGCTTACAAAATTTGTCAATGACTTTCACTGCATATTCTTCACCTGTTTCTTTGTGTATACATCTTCTTACAACACTGGATATGCCACTGAATTTTATAAAATTTTAAAGACCATAAGTATATGTTCCAAACTTTTAGTATAAGAAAAAATTAATATTGATTTTAAATTTTTTATCTGATACTTAGTAATTAACAAAATCAGAATAAACAGACAGAGATGAAATTGATGTAATCATCAAGTACTAATCATCAACCTGAGTAGCAAGCAAACTTTTTAAAATATATCTTTATTGAAGATAAAGACATTCAACATCAAAACAAAACTAATTTGAATAAAAATTAGCAGAAAAGTTTATCTTCCTACTCTCCCAGTATATCTTTCGGTTCATAGTGTAAATAAAATTCCCCATCTTCTCTTACAGTACTAACTTGCCGATCTTTTCCAAGAAATACCATACCATCAAAAAATTCATGTAGTGAAATATTTTCTACATAAAATTTTCACTTTTAAGACTAACTAAAATGAAGATGTAAGAAATTCTAAATACCAGACATAAATAAAGATAACATATCAGAAAATGTAAATTCCAAACATAACTGAAAATTGATCCATGTGGCATAAATAAAACTTGCCTTAAACAAAATTAAAAAACCCATGAACAAATTAAGAGGTAACCATGGAAAAAAACAATAGTAATTTTTGGTAATTAAAATACATTTCTTTAATCATACTTAAAAAGAGTTAAGGGTGTTGGAGTCCAATTTATTCATTCATGAATGTAAAATATTCAAGAATGAATAATTTGGACTCCAAAACCCATAACTCTGTTTTAGTATAATTAAATTTTTGCTCTTAAAATAATGATGACATTTGACAAATGATCATAATAAACTAACATTGTGAATAAATATCAAAAAACTAATGAATCATTAACATGAGCCAATTATAAATAATCTTCAGTGTAAAAAAAAAATCAACCATTGATAAAATCCAAAAACTGAGATGTATGAACAACTAGTAAGATTTATCATTTGCAATCATATTGTCATTATAGTTTTTAAACAAGCTTGTTCAAAAATTTTCAATAGTTATTTCAAGAAAAATTTACTTCAAAGTTAAAACAAAAATGCTTCTTAATCATTTTTACCATAAAAACTTTATAAAAGACAAGAAAAATATATTTTATAAAAGCTGAAAAAGACAATTAGTATGGCATCAATTTAGCTATAGTGTTAAGCTGAATGTTGCTGGTACCTTCATATATGCAACCTGAAAAAGAAACCAAGTGTAAACTGAAGAATTGCAATCCTAGTGCTTTCTATGGACTAAAAAACTTTTACCTATTTATCTTTAAGAAACATTCAAATAGATTGTTAAAGTTAAAAATAAAAAACAATAAATTTCTAAACTTATTCACTATAAGTGTTTGAAAATTGAAAAATTTATTCCAAGTATATACTTTGTTATAGAAACATAGAAAAACAATGAAGTAATTATTAACTATTGTACTCTACATAATTACTTTATATTCAAGATAAAAAACAGGAATTACTTTTAAGGATAAGTCCTTTTTTTTGTTATGTAAATTTCAAGGCAATAAACTATCAAGCCCGTAAAGTGAATTTATTTTTTCAAAAGTTTCATAAAATCACAATAATTTATCTGGATCTATGATTATAAGTTATTTGTGTACCTATTTTACAGTCTCTGTAAAACTTTTCAATAGGGTAATTTTTGCTGAAGCCAACACCACCCATCCATTCAATACATTTGCTTGTAACTAGAGTAGCCACCTAAAAAAATGCAAAGTCTTTTACCCCTAATAATTTTAGTAAAAAACAATTAAGAATACATAATTATATTTAAAAAATATAACAAATTTCTGTAAGGATTCGAGAGTATGTAATTCACAAATATTTACTTGCAATTTCTGTATTGCTAAGACTAGAGTTATCTTTCAATCCACTTAATCTGTCACTTAATTAGTTTGTTTGTTGAACTTTTTTTGTATCTTAGATTTTTAATCCTCAAAAAGATTTTAAAAGATCCATATATATGGTTTAAATCATGAAGATTTAGATTTTTATACAACTTTTTACAGAGAAAACAGATTAACATCACTTGATAAAATACTTTAAAATAGCAGGTTTAAGAATAGAATTTAACAGAGCTTAAATCTTTTTTGTAAAGTTAGAGAAATTCTGTTTGTGGCTGATGAACTGAAACTCCTAATGTCACTCCATCAGATATGGTTATTGAAGAAATTGAAGATGATAACAAAGATGTAGAAATAATTTTATGACTTATATTAGCAAAATATATTTTTTAAACAACCTATAGAAATAATTTTTTATTGATATTTGGCTTGAAACAATAAATCCTTATATTTAAACTTCCACCTTTAAAACTCAAATTGTTAAATAAGGCTATTTATATAAAATATAAAACTCAAATTATAAAAAAAAAGAGAAATTTGTGAACTTAGGAGTCGCATAAAGTTCTAGAGAATTTTTTTTCTATCAACCAAAAAAAAAACCTTTTAATGATGTTTAGAAAAATCAAACCAAAAAATTTCTGAAGTGCTAATCTTTTTTTTGAAAACCAGTATAGAATAATCAGGAATAGAAAAAACTCACAACAAAAGTTTTTTTTTAGGGGTTTTTAAAAAAGAAAAGTAATAATTATCTGGACAAGTCCTTGGCACCGGATGTGCCAATAAATTGAACTTTACCAATTAAAACATATCTGTTATGAGTTACTATTTCCTTATTTTTTTAAGCAAATATGTATTAATATATAAAATACTCTTTTCTAAATTTGCAATTCAATTGGTGTATTTATTTACAAAGGGCAACCCTTAACTTGTTAGTGCCGGATATAACTCAAAAAATTGTTTATTTGAATGTTTTTTTGTTTTGTTGTAAAACACTTTGGTGCCAGATGTAACATTTGAGGATGAATAATGCTAATATCTGATAAAAACCTGCTAATAATAAATTTTTACATATTATGGGTACCCATAAGTAATCAATTATTTAAGTGGCAACAAAAAAAAGAATTTGATTACATTTAATTTTATACTTAATCAATTACATAATTAATAATTACATAATTAAATAATTATATCGTCTGCAAAGTGATGAACAGAACATATTTGGTCTAGGAATTAATTCGTGCGGTTTGACAAGGGATTACGAAACTAGCTTATTGTTTAAGCGTTTCGTTTAGCCACGCATGCGTGCGAAGATCACTGTTATTGCGCATCATTTTCATTATAAATCATTTTATTTAAGCGTAAACAACACTATTTTTAATTTAACTGATAATGTCGATTTTTGTTCCTGATAAAGTGTTTGCGGGGGATTCTTCTTCATTACTTTAACATGAAGAAAAGTGCTACCGAAAGTCATCGTTTTTTGGTTGAAGTTTATGGTGACCATGCTCTAGCTGAGCGAACGTGTCAGAAGTGGTTTGCACGGTTTAAAAGTGGTGATTTTTGTTTGGAAGACCAAGAGCGACCAGGACAGCCGAAAAAATTTGAAGATGCAGAATTGGCAGCATTGCTCGATCAGGATTCTTGTCAAACGCAAGAGGACCTTGCAAAATCGTTAGGAGTTGAACAATCAACAGTTTCCAGACGCCTCAAAGCCATGGGTAAGATTCAAAAAATGTCTCATTAGGTTCCACATGAATTGAAAGACAGAGACGTGGAAAGAAGAAAGACCATTTGTGAATTGCTGCTTGAAAGACAGAAAAGAAAGGGATTTTTGCATCGAATCAGTACTGGTGATGAGAAATGGATTTATTATGAGAATCCTAAACGAAAAAAGGCCTGGGTAAAGCCAGGTGAACCAGGTCCATCACAACCCAAACGGAATATTCACTGTGCAAAGGTTATGCTGTGTATATGGTGGGATATGAAAGGTGTGGTGTACCATGAGCTTCTGACACCTGGTGAAACTATTAATGGAGAACGTTATCGACAACAATTAATGCATTTGAAGCAAGCTCTGGTCATAAAACGACCAGATTGGGGTAACAGACATGATAAACTCATTTTTCAGCATGATAACGCTCAACCACATGTCGCAACACCTGTCAAAAACTATTTGGAAAATGTCGGATGGGAAGTGTTACCCCACCCGCCGTATTCTCCGGACATTGCTCCTTCTGACTACTACTTGTTCGATTGCATGAATAACGATTTGATTGGACAGCGCTTCACTTCTTCAGAAAATATCAAAAAATGGGTCTCTGATTGGATCACTTCTAAGGATGAAGCATTTTTTCGACACGGAATTCGTAAATTGCTGGAAAGATGGGCAAAAGTAGTGACTAGCGATGGACACTATTTTCATTAATGTATTCATCCATTTAGTTTTTAAAATAAACCTTCAATTTTCAATTAAAAACCGCATGAGTTAATTCCTAGACCAAATACCATCTTAGCTAATGTGAGTATTTTTTTTATACCTGAAGAAGGGTATGATGAAATATTGCTCTGTTGTGGATATACAAAATGTATGAACATATTGCGATAATGCTGCACACATTTAACCTGCCACCCAGGATCAATTTAACCAAGTTTACCTTTTTCAATGATCAAACCAACATAGAACCTTTTTAAATATTGTTTTGACTCAGACTCTGATTGCACAATTACATAATTGGCTTTAATGTTAACATAATTCTACTTCCACATGTCCACTGAAATCAGCATTCAGGTGAATACTGATATCAGTGGTCACTGCAATAAATTAAAATGACCGTCTTCTTATTTGCATCACTAAGGGCTCTTTTGGATATATGCTTTTGTGTTGAATTATTTATAGTTAAACCCTCTGCTTCTGCAATAACTGAAACAAGTTGTTTTTTTTTCTTGGAGATTTTGTAAGAGACTTGTGTGCATTTTTAAGCTTTATCTAGAGACTGAGGAGTGTAGAGTGTGTCAGTTGATTGTCCCTAAGTGACATTCGTAGTTTCATCAAAATCAAATTTAGGGTACTCGTATAGGCCCTTTCTTTCTTTGCTTGTCTCCACTTCAATACTCTTTTTATTTCTTTCACTTTAAAGTGTGTAATTTGCGCACTAGTCATATTGAGCATTTGTTTGTCTCTAGCTATTCGTTTCCAATGTTACATCCGGCACCAGTTTATTTGATAATTACAGTATTTAGTGAAATGATTTTTTTATTACAAATACCCTTTAGTGAACTAACAAAGGAAACTGCTCTAACTCTCTTAAGAAATTTATTGAAATTGAAATAATTAATTTTTGTTACTTTTTGGTGCTGGATGTAATACATAAAGTACACATCATAGTCTGATTTATATATGAATGACTAAGAATTAGTAAGACATCCTTTGCGAACTTATCATGTATTAAAGAAGTATGTAATACATTAAAAAAAAAACTTTAATGAGAAACACATAAAATACATTAGTTTAAGAGGAAAGATTTTGTAAAAAAATCATGCAAGAAATGAATTCAACTAAAAGCTACATATTTTCAAACACTAGCATTTTATTTTTCTCAAAATGTGAAAATTTTGAAAATCTATAAAAAAATTTTTTTATGGATTATGTTTTTGTGGAATTCCCCATCTGACTCTGTTTTGGGTTTTAAAATGCTGATTGAATGAGTAAGATGAAAAAATTGGCTTAAAATTTCAACATTTAACAAAATAAAAGAGTTGACCTCTAGTGAAAATGTTTTATGTTTAGTTTTATGTCGGTAAAAACAAAAAGAAAAAATAAAAGCTTTAATTAATACCAATAGAAACAGATTAGCAGAAATAAATTTAAAAAACAAAAAAAAAACAAAAAAAAAAAACAGACAGAAAAAACTTTGATATTGAAAAAAAAAGAGACTGAATAAAATTCTGATTTTTAATTTCTTTTGTGAACCATATCCCAAAGCAATAAAAGTTAGATAATTTAAAGTTAGATAAAGTTAGATCTTTCTTAACATTTTAAATTCTAGTGGGTACTACTTTAATTTTTGACCATCAAAAAAATCTGCAGAGAAAAATATATTTTAAGAGCATTGTTAACTTTCTAACTTCCTGCTAAAAGTTAAAGGGGACATCTTAAATCTGACAAAAGTTTTTATGTTGGGTTCAAATTGCTGATTGTTTGGTTGGGAGAGCTTTTAAAAAATTTACACTTTTTACATGAATTTATCATACAAATATCCATTATTATTCATACCTCAGATGAATAGTATTTAGCCATTGCTGCTTGCATAATAAAGTCTTTATTTGCTTCTTTTAAACGAGCAGCATTGTATACAAGTAGTCTAGCTGCCTCTAACTTGGTAGCAGCATCAGATATTTGGTGTTGCATTCCCTAAACAATTAGAACTAGAAAAGCTTCATTTAAAAAAAAAAAAATTTTTTAATGATAACTGCCAACTATATCAGGGCTTGAATTAATATGAAAAAAAAAACTATGTCTGGGTTTGAATTAATGTAAAAAAAATCTAACCACCCAAAGTTTTTGTATCTTTATTACTCTTTAACCTTCTTTAATGGAAGGGAATAAAATTTTTAAAATTGAGTTTATGTAGTTACATTTGCCTACATAATTTATAATACAATAAGTATAATAATCTACTCATTTTTCAGCTTTGAAATAAAACAGTCAAGCAATTAAATATTCTAATAGTTGAGTTTTTTTCAAAATTAATTAAAATTATTTAATATAATCACTTCATAATTCTTTGCAATTATAAATAGTTTTTAATTAATATAGAATTGACAATGAAAACTTTAAAATGAAAACTTGATGCATAAAAAAGAAAAAGAAAAAAAAAAAAAAAAAATTTACCAAAAATTGATGAACTAAAACTTTAAAATTAAACAAATTTTCTTTCAGAAGTGCATTAAATTTAACCACTATCACTACACATATGCATATATTAGTCACAGGGCTTTTAGAGATCTATTGTTTAAATAAGATTTCATAGATATATCTTTAAATTTTAATTAAAAACAATTATAATTAGTTTCTTCTTTTAACAAGGCTTTTCAAATAACTTAATTATTTTATTTTGGTATTATCAATTTAAGCTTTAAATAATTTAATTCAATTACTTAACTATTTAATTTAAATGTTTACCTTTCAGAATTGTTTTTAATAAAAGTAATATCTGAAATAAAATTGTAAATAAATATAATTGAAATGAAATTGAAATAAAATTGATCTTTTGCCGGAAAATATTTCACTCATTTAATGCAGTACAATAGAATGGTTTCACTCTTTATTTGAAAAAAAATTTTTTAATGAATTGCTGAAGCAATAATATTAAATGAAAATAATGATTACCAAAATAAATAAAAAAATATTGCTGAAAAAAAAAAAAAAAAAAAAAAAAAAACTTATTGCTGACATGCAAAATGTAATCATGGATTGAAATGGCTATATGCTTAATTCAAGCCCTGTGTTTTAAATAGTATATATTAAATAATTTTTATTAAGTAATATATATTAAAGAAGATATGTTAAAGAAGATATATTAAATAAAATATTAAATAATTAATGTTAAATAATATATATTAAGTAATATTCTTCTGCTTTCTTGTTTTTATCAAAATCATAAAAGTAATGATATTGAAACAGCATCATTTTATATATTTTTATTATTATCATTTTATCACTAATATTTACTTGAAAATCAAAGATTTTTTTTTTGAATTGTTGCCTCTCTTTTGTATATGGGACAGCTATATCCATTGCTCCTTGTGCCAAACCGATCATCTGATAATAGAAAAAAAAGTTATGCCAAAGGATTGATCTGACAATAGAAAAAAAAAATGATAGAGGAACTTAGTTTGGTAAATATATCATTTAATTATATTTCATTAAAAAAGCAACTTATACCATTTAGAAATATGACCCAATAAACTATATGACTTGAATAACTACAACATGTCATTCTCACACAAAGATAGTATATTCAATATTAAACCTTAATATTAACTAATTTAAAACCTTTTTTATTTTTTTTATTTACCAAGAGAAACAAAAATGGTGTATGCATGTAGAGTATTTAATTAATCAACCATCAGTTGGCAGATATTTTCTAAAATTTCACTAACAACTAGCCTACCTGAGCCCCAATACCAATTCGACCAACATTTAAGCATTCTATTGCATATTTGTAACCAAAACCAAGCTCACCTAGTATACTACTCTTCGGCACCTATAAGGAGTTGTTTAGCTTTAATACCAACTTTCAACTGAACTTTAAAAAATGCTATTTAAGTGATATCAAAATTTTTACAATCAAAATAAACATACCCTGACATCAGTGTAATCAACTGGGCATGTGCTGGAAGCTCGAATACCAAGCTGTAAAAAAAATTGAAAAATTAAAAAATTAAAAAAAAAAAGGTATATGAATTAAGAATTTTAAAAATCTATCATATTTTTTAAATTTACAAATATTTAATAGATAGTTTAAAGTTTTTAGAATAAAGACAAAATAAATACAAAATATGTTTTTCTTTTAAAAGCAATTAAGTTTATTATTGTGTATTTTATTGCTCAATATCTAGGCTAGTATCTCTGAAGTATAAGACAATAGTTTTGTAACAGAGATTCAATATAAGTTTAAAAAAAAAAAATTAAAAAAGTTAATTAACAGTTAATAATCAGAGTTGATAACAGTTGATAATCAGATTTTTATTTTAAATCTCAATAAGTAATTATTGCCTTGTCTTCTTTTTTGCCAACAGTCAGGCCTTTAGTACCTTTGGGTACCAAAAAGCAAGTTATTCCTTTATATGCCTAAAAAAAATACCAATAAAAAAATTTAAAAAATATAGTAAAATTAAAAATAGAAATACTTTGTTAAAAATCAATTAAAAGTAAAAAACAATTGTAAAAAATCTTTTAGCTTTTTTTTTTTTCATACTTTAATTTTGTCTACCTTGCTGGGATCTGAATTTATTAGCTCAGGTTTGGCATTCACAAAAACTAAAAACAACCCTGCATGTTCAGCATTTGAAATCCAAAGTTTGTTAGCATTTATAATGTAATCATCCCCATGTTGCTTGGCTGTTGCTTTCATTGCAAATGCATCACTACCAGATCCAGCTTCAGATAAGTTAAAACAACCAACCTGAAAAAATAACATATATTTGCAAAACAAAATGTCTTGCCTCATGAAATGTTTCAATTTTACTGCAAAATTTCTAGACACAAGAATTGTAAATTAGCCCTACAAACTTTCATAACCTAAATGAGATCTGAGGAGACCTATAAATAAAAATCATGATAAGAACAAAATTTTATGGAATGAAAAAAATAGTGGTAAAACACATGATGATTTCAAAAGAAATCAGTTTCTATAGTAAAAACTTACATTAGCTTGTCTTTTGATAAAACTTACATTTTTTAATACAAAATGTTTTCATAATATTCTTCTTAGCAAAAGTATTAATAGAGATAAAATCTTATTGGTGTATTTTGAAAAATGTGATTACATTTTTCTCAAATGTTTAGTGCAGCTACTAACACTGGCTTCAAAGTTTGAAATATCACACTGATAGTTAAAAATGTTAAGAAACCTTTTTTATGGCTGATGTGTTATCACATACAAAACACTGCTACCAAAAAATTATAGGAGCAAAAACAAATGTTTCATCAAGCAGATTTTCAATGACATAAAAAGTGATTTAAGATTTTATAAACTTCATAAATATAGGATGAAAAAAATGCTCTACAGTTGCACAGTGAGCCAGAAAGGTAAAAAAAAGGGCAAAAGTTATATAACCATTAAGTATAAATATGTGGTACATCAATACCATTACTTTTGGGTCAGAAAATCTAAATTTGTTATTAGAAATAAATTTTAAGCATATCTAAGACATGTATTACACGCCTGTACGCGTTTCAGTGCCATTTATACATGCAAACAATTATTGAAATAAAAAATTTGAATTTCTTAATCTCAAATACCATATAAAACCATGCATACAATATATACCACATTTTTTAAAAATAAATTTTATGTGTATCTAAGGCACATACTACACATTGGTATGCTTGTTAGAGTCTTTTACGCACACAAAGATAAATATAAACAAAAAAATTTGGATTTCTCAATCCAAAATGCACACATATAATAATTAAAATAAAAGATTTGGATTTAAAAAACCAAAATACCATATCTTATCTTACTAATCTATGACCAAAACAAAAAAAAGAAAAAAGTATTATTAGCAAAAACAGCTTTATTTTGTTTTTACATCTTAAAAAAGACGAAACATCAGGGGGAAGTGGTTTTCCATTTTCAGATTTGTGGTTTTTGAAACTAATGTGGTTAATGGAACTAATATTTTCAGGGGTTGCCTTCTGCTACTTCTAACTTTACCTCTAACTCGACCAGTCAATTCATTTCAGTTTTAAGATGTTCATCTTCATTTCTGATCAACTCTTTCGTTTCTTTTTTATATTGGAGATGTAGGAGTCTATAATAATGTGTACTAGAGGGCTTCTTATTCAACCATACTGTTTCCTTCATGATGGTTAATTTAAATGGAACAATAGCTGTCTGAAAAAGGCCTCGTCAATATTTGTATCAGTATATTTTTGTTTATAAACACTTTGGAGACACCATCAAAATCCCCTTTAAAGTGAAGTACCCCTTTCAGACTTTCCCCCACTCTCAACAGATATTCTCATAGAGTTTTGGCATTCAGTAAAAGTTAGTATCCTTTTCAGAGTATGGATAAACATACACTGCAAAGGAGTTAAAGCAGATACTTCTGTCACAACTACACTCACAAGATAACATTTCTTTCTTTCATTCTTAATTTCACGAAGTAAAGGATAAATATTTGCATTCTGTATTATGGATGAATTTCTGATAACTTGATACTGTTCATCGGAAAGATCACACTGAATTTAAAGCTTAAGGCATCTTTAATCTTCATTTTTATTGGAAAACTAACCTCCATGCTTTTAACTTTGCCAGGATTTATAGAATTTTTTAAGAAAAAAAACAAAATCTTTCTTGGTTGGATCTCCAAAGGCCATTCTTGTTAAAGCTAATGCCAATCCTTCAGTAGGCTGTTCAGAAAACTTGGTAACCTTAAACAAGATAATATTTAACATTTAAGTGAATAAACTACTTTTGATTTGATTTAATTCAATTAATTTATTACTACCTTAGATCTTTTGCTTCTCTCACTTAGATCTTCCCAGTACTTGTTCTTTCTACCTGAACCTGCAGCAACATCTTTTCTGTTAATTGTTATTTCTTTATCCAACCAGGTTTGCTCATGTTCCAGAAGTTTTGAGAAGGTTCAGTAATTCAGATTTGAATTTACAATTAAATATTGATAGAGTTTCTTGAGATTTATCATTTCAGGTTCATCAATACTTCAATGATCTAGACCCTCAAATCTTCAAAACTCAAGTAGAAGAGCCTCAAGTAAATTATCATGATTAATTCCTAACTCTTGAATGATAGGAACTAAATGTATTTTCATGATAAATGTAAGCAATAAACTTTTATTTATTATTTTGTACACAAGTTTTATTTTTTAACATTTAATTCAGGCAGTAGAGAATCAGATCATGCAACTTTTGGTTTTTGAGGTTTGAAATTTAAAATGATTTGTTTAAGCATGAGCTTTTGAATGTTGACTTTTGAGTTATGACAAATTACCTCTGTAGTGCTAATGTAATGTGAAAAATATGTGAAAAATGTGTGAAAAATAATTAACATGAAATTTTACACTTTTTTTAAAAGGTTGTATATTGAATTAGGTCAAGTTTGGGCAACTGATTTTTTTTTTTTTTTTTTTGCTTTAATATATACATTAATGGGAAAATGAAAAAATAAGGTAGAGTCTCTTAGTTTTTCAACCAAGCAATGATTAGAGAAATAAAAAAAATTCAGTATAAAGAAATTTTTTTAAGATCTTAGGAATGATAATCTAAAATCAAAATACAGTGCCAAAAGTATTGTTTCTAGTTACCAAATATCTTAAATATATGCCTTCAAATTAAGTTTTGAACTATTTTTACCTATATCACCCTTAAAAGAGTGACACTAAAGCAAACATTTTGTGCGCGACTTTTACAATAAAAAATAATGTCTCAGGAAAAGGCACAAAAATTGAAGAATTCTTAAAAATTAACCAAAAAGCAATTATTTACAGTTTTCTGTTGGTATTAGTTACATTACAACTCAATTTATTAGTTCCTAGCAATTATTTTTTTTGAGGGTTTTTTGTAGTGTTGTTATCAACTTCGACTAAATTGACTAAAAATTGGCTAGTCGAAAGTCAAAATTAGTCAACTTTGAAAAATGGAATAGTCAATTAAATCGACTATGGGTCTCGTACTAATTGACTAAAAGTTGGGTAACCATCCAACATCTTTATTTCAATTTTTTTACTTGTTTTAATGATATCAATATTTAATATTGCTATGATGCTGACCAATTAGTTAAGAGTACTTCTTATAAAAGATATTATAAGTAGTTTGTGTTGTAAAGATAAATTATTTATAAGGATTGAGCCATGCATAAGAATATCATTCACAGCGGGTTTTTTAATTCAACCAAAATATCTAAACATTGAACCTAATTTGCTGTATCATTTTAACTTAACTCTTAGCTTACTGTATGTAGCACCACTTCATTAATGTATCTTTTTTCTCATTATAGTAACCATTTGATATTTTTTAAAACAAAATGTCAAGTTAATGTGTTATGGTATTCAGTTAAGATGCGAAAAAGTTTATAAACCTGCCACCCCAAAAAAAGTTCAGTTGCCTCATCTGCCCTTATTTATCTACGCCAGCATTTTTTATTAAATTTTTTTTTTAATTTTTTGCTTTAATTGTTGTGAAAAATGATATAAAATCCCCATCTGTATTTTTTTTCTTTACTTTGTGATTTTTATTTCTGTTTTTGTTTGTTTATGCAATTTTAATTCATCTAAGAGATTAGATTAATTAAAATTGAATAAAGAGAATGCTCTTTATGTAACAACAGCATAAGTTATTATAACAGTATTACATTACAATTAGCTTTTTTGTTTACTCTCTTAAAGTTCTACTTGTTTCATAGCATCTAAAAAGTAAATTGTCAAGCAACATTAAAGTATATGATTCTAATAAGCACTTTAATGTTGCTTGACGATTTTTTAGTTGAAATATTTGAATAAAAATTTTATTCAAATATTTTGACTAAATCACTTTTTATTTGACTTTCAAAATGTATTAGTCAATTTTGGTCGCAGTTGAATAATTTCAAAGTGGTAACAACACTAGTTTTTTTGGATTTTGACTTACTGTGAGTTGGTTAATGAAAATAAAAGTTTTATAGCAAAATTACAAAACAGTACCCATCTTTTAGCAATACAATGTATATAAAATTCATTTAAGATGTTGTTATTTTGATGTCTTTTTTTTAGTATTCATACATATATATGGATTTGTTGGTTAACTACTGCAGTTTACATAAGTATAAGGATATATAATTTACCATTGAACAGGCAAGCTGTGGTAAATACTGCTTTTTCTGATCTTCTGTAGCTAACTGTATAAGAAGAGAATTTACAAGTGTGTTCTGAACATCGCATATGATACTAACAGATGGATCAATACGAGCCAACTCTTCAATAACAGTGACCATAGACATTAAAGAGGATCCACTACCTCCATACTTTTCAGGAATTTCAATTCCCATGAACTGAAAATTTAATAACTATTTTTATATAAAAAGATACTATTACTCTCTCCTACTAACCTAAATAGCTACTAACATACTTACATGTATCTGTAGGACTATCAAAATAAAGATTTATCTTCTAGGTAATAACATTTTAATTTATATAACTCATGGTTTACTCACAACCATGGTTTTTTTGTTACATTAAATTAAACTTAGAATAATATTTGAAGAAATATACTAAGATTAAGAGCATTAATGGTACAAAGCATACAGAAAAACTTTAAACTTTATTATTTTTATAACAGTGCAATCAATTGATTGACATGGACTTTTTGGCCAACTTTTAGTTAAATATACTATTATTCATTGGGTTTCTGTCTTTTCTGTCTTAATGCTAAGAAAAAAAAGCAAACATGAAAGTCACCAATGAGTATACTGAGCGTGCTATTAAGTTAGCAACAGACTTCAATAATGTGCTATTACTTGATGAAGCTGAGTGGAAGTATACTTTGACAAAACATTGTTTGACACACTTATGTTTATTTTAACACCTTTATCACCATTTTATTATCATGATTTTTTTTTTTTTACAACTTTGAATTCTTGAGCATTCAGTAAAACACAATATTTAAGCTTGCAACTTTGAACATATTTTCTTGACTGCGAACCACATCAAGTTAGAGAGTAGTCCAATTAAAATTGAAATTTGAAAAAAATTTATATATTTTTGAATTGATCTGATGCAAATTCATTTTGCTAAGCTTGATAATCTAACTGATATATAACTTGCAGCAGAGTTTATTTGGGACATTCACTCATTTTGAAATTCCAGGGGAAACACCTAATATTCCTAATACACCTAAATTATTATAATTTTGTTTTCTTAACATTTTTCTTATTTACTATACTCTCATGATCTAAGAGATAAAAATGTAATATAATTGATAATACTTCAATATAATAGTAATGTAAGAAAATGCTCATATTTAAAGTACTGTATATTGTTTAAATAAATTTTCAGCTAACATAAAATATGACTCCTTAAATATCAAAGTATCCAATGTTTTCAAGGTTGTCAGGCACCCAGTATGTAAATAACATTGATAAAAATAGAATATGTGATGAAATTAGTAGAAAAAAATCTTATATGAAAAGAGGAACCAAGCATCCTGAATATAAATAACAGTAAAGCTTGTGTTAAGACCATGTTTTTAAGCTTTGTTAAGTATGGTATAAAAAGTTCTAAACATTTATGAATGTTGGATTGCATATGGTCCATAAGGTGCTTGATATTTATCTACTTACTCAATTTGGTTTGAAAGCAAAACATTTGAAGTTTGGGATAAACATGTTTTTATTCCAGTAGTAAATCATAAAGAAAACACTGGTTTTATCAGAGCTTTAGAAGACCTTCACACTTTTCACCTAAAGTGAGGTTATGGAGTAAACACTTGCACACCTGCATATTCTAATGACAAAATACTATCTCTTGATCTTATTTTCACTTTCTATTAAAATTGTAGCAAATATAAAATTACAATTAATGGAAAAAAAGCACATCTTAAGATAACAAAAAGACTAAATCTATTTTTTCAGGTCAATTCTTGATTTTATTCTTTTTAATTGCTAGAGAAATTAAGGCTGAAAATCAAGTAAACAATTTTACCAAGACTGGCCTCAATTGATTGGAGGAAAATCAGCTCTGTTAGTATTGCTAAATGAAGTCAAACTAAATCAAAATAATTAGCAAGTAAATGAATGGCTTATAGCAAAAGCCAGTCTGGGTTATATACTGCCAAAAAGTATACATATGCTTACAGCAAAGGAGAGACTGAGATACTGATACTGAAATTGAAATGAAAGAAGATAGTTTGCAAGTTTTTAAACATTGTTAATTATTCAGACTTAGTTTTCAAATTACAATTTCAGATATTTTCTTGTTAGTGAAATTTCTCCTTTTTGTTTATCTATTGAAATTACTTGTTTGTCATGTCAAGGATAGTCTTTGAGAATTTGATAATAACAACACTTATCCTGATGTAAAGCTCATCATTCATATTAGTCACTCATGTTGCAATCTAAGTGTAGATAATGTCATTGCTGATTGATTAAAAGAATCTGAATGACAGTACTTTCCTAAAAATTAAGTAATAAAGTCTTTGAAGTTCATGTTAAAGAAAAATTTGCTTTGTCATGATAAGAAAAAAGTGGTCTGTATGATGGTGCTTCAAAAAAAAAAAATCTTTTTTAATTTCAGGTGCATTAAAGAACTTTTTTTTCCACTTAAAATAATGTTTTAACTTCACATCCCTTTTACCTTAGCTTAGTTATAAATAAACTAAAAGTTATTTATGATAATTAACGAACATACCCCTTGTTCAAATAAACCCTTAATAATAGATGGGTCTAAGGCAGACTTTTCATCCATTTCTCTCACTAAGGGTCTTACTTTTTCTAACGCAAATTTGCGAGCTATAAAAATAAAAGCAGGATACAATTAAGCAGGATAAATAATTGTCGAACTAGCTAAAGGTAGTTTGACAAAAATATGCTAAATACTTATGAAAGAGTTTTTGGTATATTCATAATGTTGTACCAAAAATTCAGAATAAATAAAAATAAAGCAACTTAAAAACTTTTATTTAATAAGTTAATCAAAAAACAATTAACCCAATATTGGTAACTATTAGTTGTTGAATGAGCAGGTCTTTAAAAAAAATAATATTAGAAGGTCTCAAAGCTAAAAATCTGGCCAAATTGTGAGAAGACACAATTTTTCCAATAAAATTTTTTAAAATGTTTATTTTGTTTTAAATTTTATTCTCATTTTTAATCATATAAAAAGCTTATAGTCTTTTCTAATTTAATGAATGAATCTGGGAAAAAGAAATTGACTTTATACTTTGAGCATAGTTGTTTTTATATATATAAACACAAGATGTAATTTAAATTAGATTGTTAATATAACAACATAACTGAAAAGGAGAGTATTAGTAAATTTTGATAATTGTAAAAAAAAGTTAAAACTAAATTACAAATTTAACAAGAATATTTAATACTAACTAGACTCTTGAAACATGCACTCTTCTGGAGACAATACAGTAAGAGGAGGTCTGGTGGATTCATAACGCAAAATTTGCTGCAGATTTCTAAATGCGCTTTTATGCACACCATACTGTAAAACATATAGGTTATAAACATATACATTATTATACATATAATATAAAAAAATAAAAACAATTTATCTTACTAATTTTTGCTTAGGATAAAAAAAAACTTTTCTTTAACTTTTAAAAGGAGTTTTAAAGTAATCAATTGACCAATATTTACTTTTCTTCTAATCAATAGGGTAGAGTGAAATGTAAACTTAAAATCACTTAAACAAATTGTCTTAAGATATACTCTAGCTGTAAGTTGATGGAATAATTCAATGATTTCGAATGTTTTGGGATATATCCTAATACTTTCAAAAACATTAGATAACCACGTTAACTTGCAGCTAAATTACTTATAACTATCAATAAGTACTGAGGATAAAAAAATTTGAATACAAACACTAGATTTCCATGGATTTGGTTGTCACTCAATCTCAATGGAACAAACAAAAATACAAGCAGAGACTCATTAGTAGCATTGGAATTCATAAATATCTGTTTGTAACTGCTATGACCAGACTTTTAAAAAATTCACTGGGAAAATATTCTTTTTTTATAATATAATTCTTAAAAACTAGTTTTCAAAGGGCTAAAAATTAAATGCAGATCTACTTATGCTAGATAGACATTTTGGGTAACTTTAGGACACTAGAGAATTTATTTATTCAAAAGTGCCACCAAAAAGTACCCTGGCCAGATTTTGGAAAATTATGTCTCTGATTGAAAAGGTTCATTACCAATAATCTTTTTTTTCTTGAAAATTGCTCTTAAAAATCATAAAAAAACTACAATTTTGCAACCAAATTTTCAAGTTTAGACTGGCATTATGAAAAAATTTCAGGTTTTCAATTTTTTGTTAAACAGTTTTTGTTGGAAGGGGTAGATTTCACATAAAATGGTCTTTTTTTTAATTAACTCAAAAGCCACATAAGATATTGATCTCAAACTTTCAAAATTTACTTATCTGATTAATATAGACCACCCCAAGATTAAAATCTGAAGTGCTCATGCAGGATCTTGTAAAAATTGGGTCATTTTATATGGAATAACTTGCATGGCACTTACAGCTTTTGAAAATATTCATTTTGGTAAAAAAAAACAGCTTGAATTTCTATTAGACCATTACAACACTACATTATTAGGTTTGTGAAACTTTTCCATGAGCAAATGACTTTTTGAAGGAATAAAAGACCCTGTGCTGATAGATAAATAAACAGGATGCCTACTCATCAGCAATCCAAGTGACCTAGAAAAGTATTTATGAGTGAATTTAGGACCAAATTTTTAGCAGATTACAATTATAGTATTCTGGGATAGAAGATTGATGGAGAACAAGACATTTAAGGACAATAGACAAATCAATGGACAAATCATCATTATCACAAGGAAAAGGTGAGGCATAAGCTCTGGCAGTGAAAAAACAGTGAATCTTGTATGACCCTATTAGCACAATAGAACTTTAATGGTCTATTAACACAGTAGAACTTTTGCAACTATGTTTGCACATTTTATTTTTACCTTGTAGCATAAAAAACTGATATCAAGAATGGAGCTAGTAAGCTAACAAACAGAAATTTTAAGATGGATTCAGAAACAATCAAAAAAAACTTCTGCAAGTAGTGATAGATCGCTTCTGTATTTGACTGTCTTAGAATCCAAATAGATAATTACCACAAAGGCAATACTCCTTGTCCCCAAGGACTTGGAACATTGAGCTTAAACCTATTATAATGTTAAAAACATCTGCTTATATGCTTATTGTATATATTTTCAAGCAATCTAAACTTTTTCAAATGAAAATATTATTAGTTTATTTATAATGCCTATACTACCTCAACACCAACAAAAAAATTTAGAAATATTTATAACTTCAGTTGAGTTGGGCAAACTGAACTCTAGTATGAAATATTTATACACAAAACTATTCACTAAAAGGAAAAAACTAGGAGGGTGAGAGCTTGACAAATACAAAAGATTTTTACTATATGCCAAAGTGCAATATGTAAAGTGACAACCTAATGTGTATCTAAAATGAATTTGCTATTAACTTTGATTTTTTTACTTTTGTTTACTTAAGTTTAAAGATTCTCTAAATTTAATTAAAACAAAGCTGTGTTTACTTTAATCTGTCAACCTTGTTTTCTATTAAAACATTTTAAGAATTTTTTTCTGATAGATAAATTGATTTTGGTGTATATTTTCTTGCAGCAAATGTTTGGAAACAGCCAATTTTAGAAAAATTTATATTACATAACAGAAAGTAATGACAAAGATTTTTATTTTCTTGATTTTTGAAATATTTTGTTCTTCTTTCAGTGATCTGATCTTTTACTTTCTTGAGTTTATTACTTCTTTACTGATAGAAAAAATATATATAAACAGTTGAAAAAAAATTTTAATCAGCTCTATGGATTGAACTTTAAAGATAAATTTCCATTTGAGGATTAACTCATGGGCTTTTAGGCTCATAGCCTAATAGCCCATAATTTCGGACCTTCATAAACTCATAGACTAATAGCCCATAATTTCAGACCTTCATAAACCATGAAGATCTGAAGATAATATCTTTTTTAAATATTAGGTTTCTCAATTTATACATATATTCATATATATATATATATATATATATATATATATATATATATATATATATATATATATATATATATATATATATATATATATATATATACATATATATATATACATATATATATATATTGACACATAAACACATACACACAAATAAAGTATAAGCTAGTTACCTACCTTTAAAATTGAAGCTATACAAGTTATCATTTTTTTTTTTTTTGAGCTTTGTAAATAATCAATCAAATATATTTTAATTATGAAACTTCACAAGGCTTTTGAATTTCCAAAAAATGTTTTTGATCGTTTGGAGAGTACATAGTAAATATAAAAGCTTTAACAAATATATACTTCCATATATCAGTAGGTAGGTAGTACCAAGTAAATGGGTTCTACGTTGATAAATCAAATGCTGCTATATAATTTAGTTAAAATAATGATTTTAAAAATTTTCAAAATATAAAAGCACACAACCAATATCAAAAAGCAATCTATGTGTAGTTTTAAAATGGGCATTATATATATTTTTTATTAGGAGTAATTTTTTCAGGATTTTACTTAACATAAGCAGTTCAGACAAAGTGTTTCCTTAAGGGTCTGAAAACTTGAAAATTTTTTTTTTTTTCTGATAAAAAGCCGTCCGTGGATATTCCCGCTTTTTACAACATCACTGTGGAACAATGATATATTATATATACTAGATGTCTAACTTCGATCCGAAAAGTGAATCGGTGCAAGCCATTTCTAATTCGGGCAAAAACATGCATTTTTAACTTTTATTTCGCACGTCGGATATAGCTTTTGCCCTTATTACAAATGGCGGATTTAATTTGTAAACAAAAAAAAGCGGCTTCACTTTTCGTCCAATAAAATCCCGCAAGTTAGACATCTAGTATATATAATATATCATTGTTGTGGAACCGCCTATATGTAATCGGCTCACGGTGTGTTGAATACAACAAGCTAGGTGGACAAAAACATTTTGTTTTATATTTTGATTGATATGGATGTGATCAAATAATACTTTGACGTCACTGATCAAATATGTATTTTTGCTTTAGGGAATTTTTAAGTTAAGAAACTTAAAGATAAAAATAAGTTCTCAATTTAACTTATAAATTATGCAATAAAATTTTGCTTTACAAAGGAAAATTTAAAAATACGTGTATAAGCTAACTATAATTCACGTGAATGCAAAATTAGGCACGGTAATTCTAATGTGATCAAGGCATGATTTATTTAAAATGACTAATATAGAAGTTTGTAAATTTGTAATTAATTTGTTATTATTCGTTGTTAACAGAAAACCAAAACGTCGATGCTTAATTTTAACCGTAAAAAAAGTCCATACCTAAAAATGTCATGATTTAAAAGTTGTGCGCTAAATTTGGCTCACTCACACTTTTACATTTGCGCAAACCAAAGAATTTCTTGCATCGTTTTATAAATCCGTATTTCTTCTTCTGCCGTACTTTTTGACTCCTTTATTTTGATTTGTAATTTTATCGTCAGACATCTAAACTATAAATATTTTAAGTGTGTTACAGTTATAGATGACTAGATTATTTTCTAGTGAAACAACCTCGTTATGAGGTAAAATGATAATGTTGAAATAATGCTTATGTAGATGTCATAAATGACACCGATCGACAGGAACCACTTCCGGTGTTATTTATTGAGTTTGGTTTTAACATATTTAATTGTTATTTCTTACACATTACTAGTTATTGAATAGTTTTATCCAAAAAGTTTACTTTTGTGTAGTAATTAGAATTTCATCATTCAAACCATCTTTGCAGCCACAAAAGCTTTATACTTAAAGAGGGGATTTTTTTATGAATAAAGCTTTTAAGTGTATTTTCTGTAGAGCAAAGAGTCTTTGCATAAAGCTCATTTGCAGTTATTCCCGTAATAAACGCATCTACATGGAGTCTGATTTTTGAAGATAGATTCAAACCCAAATAGATTGTTTAGCACTTGGATCCGTGAAAAAGTATCATTTGATGATTATTGAATTACTGACTGTTGTACTACTAGCAAAGTAGTTCATTAGTCAGAAATTGATTAATGACTCTTTTGTTTGAATTTTGAATATTTACTTTTTAGAATGTCATTAAAAAGTTTTATCAAAAAACTTTAACATGCGGATTATAATATTAGTTTCATTTAATTTTTAAGCGCGATATAAAATTAATTTTATTTTGTTTTAAAAATATTAATATCAAAAAGTAAACACAGGTAATTTTCTTTTTGTAAACGTAAAATAAAAATGTTAAGCCACACCAAACCTTCTGTTATAATGACACATTGTCAAGTACTTGGCTGAATGTCTTTCAATAAAGATAAAATTTGAATATAAATTTCTTCAAAATTGATTTCTTTTTTTTTTCGTCAACTAATTCTCATCTCGTTTACTTATTAAATCATCTGCTTCTTTTTTCTTCTTTTTATATCATCTGATTGATTAAATAATCAATTACTGAAATGATAATGACATAAGGTGATTCAGTTTAATCTTTTGTTAAAATATTAAGTTATTTCTGGTATCAGTGCTAGAAATGATTAAAATATTTAGTAGAAAAGGAACACATTGTTAATCTGAATTGTCAACCATATATCTGCCTTAAACTGTTTTTGACTTATAAAATAGATATCAATTATTTTTTAACTTTTGTCTCGCAGTTCATTTTTTGAATTCAAAATGTTGCTCACACTTTATGATAAAAACAATATATTGCATTAAGACATTAAAAAGAAATTTGGTCACACAAAATTTATAGAAACTGCGAAAAAAGTAGAAAATTTTCAAAAAACAACAAAACAAAATGTTTTAGAAAACAATCATAGGAAAAATTTCATTCCGAAAACAAGTTTTAATTTTTTAGTTTTAGCAAAATCTTCAATACCATCAAATTCAAGTTCAGGATTAAAAAAAGACTTGCTCAACGAGCATGTTTTTCTTAATCCTGATCTAATTACCAATAGATAAATCCTCATTTCAAACGTATAATTTATTGAAAGCTTCTAATAAAGTAAGCTTCTTTTTTTTTTTTTTTTTTTTTTTTTTTTTACAGTTTCAGACACTCTAAAATTCTTTCAAAATTCTATAGTTTCAATTATTAAATACTTTTTATTTTGTTCATAATTATTTCTAATTGTACTTTCAATTATTTTTGCGACAAAGAAAATTTTGGTTTAAGAAAAAAATTTTTTTTTAGATAAAGTTCATACAACTTTTATATCATCATTGAAGTTAGGGCCGGTGTGACAGGAGTAAGGATTCTGGCCTAAAACCATATGAACTCGACCAAAAAACCTTTACAACATGATTTTTATTACAGAATAACTGCAACCTGTCAAGAACATACGCTTAAAATGTTCTATTTTGAAATTCTGGTTTATGACAAAATTTAGATGCAGTTAGAGTACTTTAAGCTTTCTTACATTTATTTTGGAAACCAAAAACTAAAAAATAAAATTCAGAGATAAACCATGCTTATTTTGATAATTAGATTTATTTTTCTGAAAACTATTCTGAAAACTGTTTTCTGAAGTTCATTCAAACATTATTTATTACATTTCAAAGGATTTAGAGAGGGTTGTGAAATTTTTAAAAAATGTAAGTTAGCTTTTGTAGGCGATTTCATTTTAAAGTCTCAATTTGAGTGCGAACCCGAACTCAATTCAAAATCAAATCCAACGAACTGTGTAAAAATTCCGATTTGAAAATCGACCCGAATTTAACTTTTTAAAGCAGCAACAACAGCAGCAGCAACAACAACAACAACAATAGCTACTACAACAGTTTTAAATGTATAAATATATTTTCTGTATATCCGATATCTGCATTCACAAAATTAACTTAAACGATATTATTCAGCGAGAATACAACCAATACTTTCTTTCGTTAAGCCAATTCGAGTTAGCGTTGAATTAATTCATCAAACCCTATTCAATAGTTATAAACAGTTTTACTGAAAAATCAGTGTTAAAAAAAGCTTGTAGCTTCATAATATAAAAATTAAAGTCCATTTTGAGTAAATTTTGTCACAGAATTTATGATAAGAATCTAAGTAAAGTAAACCAGATGCCGGACAAATACTTATAGATATATGTATGTTGATATACTTATAAATATTTCTTTTGTCAACTTCAATAATAGTTCGATATAATTATGCATTTTATTTTGATATTATCAGTCGTTGTAACGTTGTAACGTTGCAACGTTGAATCGGTTTTTTTCACACACACACACACACACACACACACACACACACACACACACACACACACACACACACACACACACACACACACACACACACACACACACACACACACACACACACACACACACACACACACACACACACACACACACACACACACACACACACACATACACACACACATGAATGTATGTATGTATGTATGTATGTATGTATGTATGTATGTATGTATGTATGTATGTATGTATGTATGTATGTATGTATGTATGTATGTATGTTTAAACATGTTAATACTAAATAAATCAAAACCAATGTTAGGCAAATTTAACTTGTTTGTATCTGTTTGTGCATGTGAATCTGTGTGTTTAATAGGATAAAAGGTATATATTTAAGATAGGTATGCTTAATATATACCAAATATACTATAAAAACACAGATGCACATGTACAAGCAGATGCAAACATGTTAAGTTTGATTAGCATTGGTTTTGATTTATTTGTTAGTAACATTTTTAAATTTTACTTTTTAATTTTTTTATTGAAAAAAGTTGTAGATTGTTTAGTGTATTATGACCTCAGCATCAGATACTGCAGTCAATTCTAATTTCAAAGTTGGAGGACATGGAGTTGACTTTGATGATGGAGAAGAAAGTGATGATCCTTTAGGTGATGATGTTCCATGGTCATTTAAATCCTTTTACGATGATATAGACAATGATTTGAATTTTGCTATTCGTATTATTCCTTCTGAAGAAATTATATCAGAGCCAGTCTTACTTAAAGCAAAAGTTGTTAGCAAATACTTATTTGGAGAAACTCTTGGGGAAGGGTCTTATGGAAAAGTTAAAGAAGCATTAAATGTTGAAACATTGGAAAGGCAAGCCATAAAAATTATGAAAAAGCGCAAATTACGCAGAATTCCACATGGTGAGGAAAATGTTAAAAGAGAAATTTGTATGCTAAAACGATTGAGCCATAAAAATATTATTAAACTTACTGATGTTCTTTTTAATGAAGAAAAAGAAAAACTTTTTATTGTAATGGAATACTGTGTTTGTGGGTTACATGAACTGTTACAAGCTGCTCCTGGCAATATATTGCCTGAATGGCAAGCACATTTTTATTTTCATCAGCTTATTGATGGCCTAGAATATTTACATAGTAAGGGAGTTGTTCATAAAGATATCAAACCATCTAATTTACTACTAACAACTTGTGAATCATTGAAGATATCAGACTTTGGTGTTGCAGAACAACTAGATCCTTTTGCAACTGATGATTCTTGTACAACAAGCCAAGGTTCACCAGCTTTCCAGCCTCCAGAGATAGCAAATGGCGTGGATTCATTTTCTGGTTTCAAGTTAGATATATGGGCATGTGGTGTATCACTTTTTAACATGGTAACCTCAAAATACCCGTTTGAAGGTGAAAACATTTATAAGTTATTTGAAAATATTGGAAAGGGTATTTTAATTATTCCACCTAGTGTGAGTCATTCTCTCAAAAACTTTTTAGAAGGTTTACTTCATAGTAATTATAATAAAAGATTTTGCATTAATGATATTAGAGCCCATGTTTGGATGCGTAAACTTTACTACAAATATGAAACTCGTGTAGAGTTTCCTACAAATGAGAAAACTGATAAAGTTAAAAGTATGTCTACTGTACCTTATTTACAACTCTTCAATGAAAATAATGTATCATACATACAAGATGATTTCATAAAAGGACTTGATGTATCTGAAATATTTGACAATGATTATAGTTTGAATAATGATTTTTTCCATAATCGTTCCACATCCTCAACAACTTCAAGGACTTTAGATCATGATGATAAAATGAAAAATTTAAAATCAAAAAAATACAACTGCAAAGCAATGTAAAGAAATGCATGACACTGATTATATATGATCATTCAAAACAGGCTGTTGGTCTTTGATTTTCTCCATAGAAACATTGTATTTGATGAAAAATATATACAATTAAGTATACATTTTTAGTGTATGTATGTATGTATGTATGTATGTATGTATGTATGTATGTATGTATGTATGTATGTATGTATGTATGTATGTATGTATGTATATATGTATGTATGTATGTATGTATGTATGTTTAAATGTATGTATGTTTGTATGTATTATACATGTTTTAAATATATTGCATGCAGTATAAGTTTTCACATCACAATGATAATTATGTAGTGAATTACATTTATAAGAAAAAATATTAAAACCTTTTTTTCATTTTATTCATTTTTTTTTTTTTTTTCATTTTATTCATTTTATTCATTTTTTAACTGTACTAGCATTTGCAATGGTTTTCTCATAATCATATTTAATGTTTTCCAACTGTTAGTAATAGTCTTCAAATTTTTATACTCTTAACTTCCTTGTCATTAAGTGATGATGCTTTATATAAATATCAAAAAATCATGTTTGCACAAAACCAAAATATTTTTTACAAGTGCATGTTTTTATTTTGAGTTAAACAAAGAAATTAAAATTAGAAACTGTAATATGAATATGGCTTTTTTTTTTTTTTTTTACAAAAATCTTTTAGGTCTTGCAGTTTTAAATATTTTTTGTTCTGATAAGACAAAGACATTTCTCATAATTATGTAAATATGCATGTACATTATTTTGGTTAAAACCAAAGCTATTTTATCTTTTAAATCATTCAGTCTTTTAAATTCAATTTTGAATTATTAAAATCTAATGTGTGTATATATGTTTGTGTGTGTAGACAGACACTATCCCAAATGTTAAAAGTTGTTATTTTCTGATATTTGTAATCGGAATCATAATATCAATAATACTTAGATTTTTAAACCTCAATATTATAATTCAATGTAGATTTCTGAAATAAAATTTAAAAAAGCTGTAAAATAAAGTGATACAGCTTTTAAATATTATAGAGTTGATCTTTGCTCAATTAACTGTAAAGTAGTAGGATAATTATTCATCATGTTTTTTTTTTTCTTTTTTTTTTTTTTGCAAATAGATATAAAATTTTTGTGTTCTAAAAGTGTTATGTAATTGTTTTATTTAAATTCAATTATGGTCTATATACAGCAAGGCTAAAAAAGCTTTAAGAAGCTACTTGAAATCGATTCTTTAAATTTGTATTATAAATTTTCCTTGTGAAAATTTTCTATCTTTTGTTCTTATGATTAGTTTTTGTTCTTAAAATTTGTTATTGACTCTGATTTTAACTTTATGTTCATAATTTATACTATGAAATATAATATTGTTATTGATTTATATTTTTACAAAATCAATGTTTTCTTTAATATTTAAATTGGTTCTCTACATCCATTTCTATAATGTTGTTGATATATATATATATATATATATATATATATATATATATATATATATATATATATATATATATATATATATATATATATTATATTTATATATTTATATATTTATATATATATATATATATATATATATATATAACATATATAATATATATACTTATAGGGCATATATTTATTAAATGTTTAAATAGTTTATGAAAATACTAGTTGTAGTTGTAAAAAGACTGTTGCCCTCTTTTTTTGATTCTTTTCATTTGATTATTTCATGTTTAAGTTATGAAATAAAAAACTAAAAGCTGGTATTATTTGTAAAATATGTCATGAATAAAAGTGTAAAGAATATTATCTTTAGCTATTCATTAAATATCTGTTACAGTAATTAAATAATTTGATAATTTAAATTTTTTGATTGATAAATGAAAATTGTTATAGAAAAATGCAAGTGTGATATGCCATCAGGTTATGTAAGTTTTTAAGCATTTTGATAAAATTTTAATAGTTTTAAATTCTACTTAATTTAAAATTATATTACTTTAGGCATATACTTTTAAAAACACTTTTGTTTTAACATGGATTCTCAAAATTTACATTTGTCATCTCATCAAAACTCTCCTGCAAATCAAAGGCGATCTCAAAGTTACCAGACTATTCCCAAACCTTTAAAGTTTGATCAAGCCATGAGTGATTTTAAGACAATGTTTCCTGAAATTGAAAGTGATGTTATTGAAGCAGTTTTACGTGCAAATAATGGAGCTGTTCAAATTACCATTGACCAGCTACTTATTCTACAAGAAACTACCATAAAACAGACATCAAATTATTCATTTGAATTTTCTCTACCAGTTTTACCAAGCTATGAGGCTTCAGAAAAGAAATTAGAAGAGCCACCTCCAGCATACACAGATATTGGGAAGAAAAACCCAACATTGTTTGGGTTTTCTGCACATAATCTAAATAAAGTATTCACAGAAAACAAAATCTTAAGTAAAAGAAAGTGTAGCTGGAATGCTTCAATTATTGGTAAACTTCCTGAGGATTTTTTACGTCTGAATACAAATAATTCCGGAGTAAATATTGCTGCATCAATCAATTTAGATTCTAAACTACAAGAAATGAGTGAAACTAATGATGATTTTATGAGTGAAGAAGAACTGGAAAGGTTTTTAGAAGATGAAAAACTAGCAATGTTTTTGCAAAATGAGGAGTTCATTCGAGAACTAAGAAGGAACAAAGACTTTTTGATATCATTAGAAGCAGGTTTGTTTTCTTTTTTCTTTTTTTTTTACATTTTTGACATGGAAGTATGATAATGTTTAACAGTTTACTTTATTAATAGAGATTAAGAAGAGATAAGTAAAAAGTAAAAAATACTGTATTTAGTGATTGAAGAAGTCAAATTTACAGGTCTCTCAATAAGCTTTAGGCTATTCTTCCTGCTTGCATTAACACCCTAGTTAATCAGGTAATTATTACAATATAGAAAAATACTTATTAATTCACCCAATTTCAAATGGATATTTTATATAACTGAGATTACAAAGATATTTAAACTTTTCCTTGTAATATTTCCAATGATTGATCTACATTTAATTTACCAATCATGCCTGCCCTGAGAGCCTCAAAACATAAAAGTCATGCTCAAAAAATAAAACCAATTGGGTTTGGTAGCCCATACATCCATGTTTTAAAAAAATAAAAATATTGAAATCATCTGCCTACGTCCAAGGAAAAAAAATGACTTTGATTTTTTGGATTTTTTTGTTCCTTGCTTTATCGCCCGGAGAGCCTCAAACCACAAAAGACACACTCAAAATAAGAAATAAATAATAAAACTTATATTATTATTTTTGATATACATAGTCTATACATAGAGGCTTTAAAAATAAAAAATTAAGCCATCAGTCAATGTGTAGGAAATCATCGTTACTTTGAACTTGTCAGTCATTTTGACCTTTCTTTTAATGTAAAAGATTTCTTTGGTCACCATTTTTTCTTTGAATTTTAATCATTTCTAAACTTAAAACCCTGTCACAAAATAAAAAATTTATTAAAGTAGTGTTTATAATTAAACTTTGGCAAAGGCTGTTTCAAAATTCTAAATATTATAGGTTTTATTTACTGTGGGTTTTTTTTTACAAATTATAATTACACACAGGTTAAACAAATAAACATTTAAAAAGATTTAATCTCATAAATAAATTTTTGAATCAGTTTAAATAAATCCATAGATATTTTCTCAGTTGATTTTTTTTTGTCACAAACACTTATTCTAAAGTAGCAAGGCTTCAGTGTTTGTTAAAGATGCAACAGACATATTTCATCTAAATGTGCTTGCTATTGTATTCAACCACACATCTTTTAAGCCAATTTCCATATTGTGGATGTAATTTTGAATGTTTGTATCTTTGCCACTGAACAGAAAAATTGTGATGAAGAGGTTCTAAAGATTGTTCACTGAAAGGACAAAGGGATTTTTTCTTCATTCTGATAAAATTATCAATGTTAAAAAAAAATGATGTGCACTTTTGGGGTCACACTTAAAAATCCTAGACTTAAAAAAGATGTCCAAAATTCATTGATTTTTTTTTCATATTCCTTGTCAAGGCTGTTTCCAAAGCAGGCTATAACAACAGCACTGAATTTTTTGAATGTATCAATGATGGCCAAAACTGATGAATCTAGGTTCTCAAAGAGCTGATATTTTTCAATTCATTGCCAGCAAATTGTCCGCCATGATATGGTTAGATTGTGATGTTGAGTCTTTTTGGCCACTCATCTGTTTCTGGCAATTCTTCTTTTAGTGCTTTGAACAAGTGATTTACTATCCCAATAAGCAGATGAAGTTCCATCGGGGGAATTAGTTTGAAAATGAATTTGCTTGGATCAGCTTTTAGAAGCAGTTTATGGACAACATTGTTGAAAAACTTTGCCCTACTAATGTCACCACCTTTTGAAAGAAAGTCTGTGTAACAATTTTGAAGATCAGACAGCGTCCTGAGCGTACCTATTTCAGCTAAGTTCTTTGCTTCACTATCACAGTATAGGCATGGATGTGAGCTAGAGTGACATCAAACCACATAAAATGTTAGCAACTTTCAAGTCGCAAGAGATCACAAAGTCTACATTTTCAGGTTGAACAAGCTCAATAAAGTTTTTGATGTTGCTGTAATTCTCATATAGATCCTCTGCAACTGCAATTAGAAATTGCTTTTTAACTTCACTGTCTTTTAGAGCTCAAGAGGTGACAATTTTTTTTGAAGGTGGACTGCTTGAATCATCTTCATCATTCACTCTATGAAGACTTACTGTAAGCTTTAGGAAGCCTCAACCTCCATCAATCCCAACTTTTTTAAGATGACCTGCTTGAAGTTGTCTCCTAAGTGAAATTTCTGCTAGAAAGTTAGAGAGATTTTTTTGCCTGATGATGGGATTTTTTTGCCTGATGATGGGATTTTTTTGCCTGATGATGCAATTGTTGTTTTTGTAAAAAAATTTGCAAGTTGCAACCCTGCTTCATGAAAACTTGCTTGATAGTTTGGCTCAAAAAGAGGCGATTTGGAAACCAAATTTAGTGTTATTGCAAGTTTTTTGACTCCAATATTAGACATACCTGTAGCTTGCTGAATTTGCACCAGGTCTTGGGCACTTAATTTATACTTTTCTACAGTTGTTGATTTTGAACATGATGCTCCTAAAGACAAATTTTAAAAAACCTTGTTATGAACTGTAATCTTAGAACAGACAAAATGGGACCATTAAAAACAGGAAAGATACAAAGTTTTAGTTACCGAGGGTAACAGGTAATGGACAACCTCCCTCAGTCACTGACAGCCTGATTGTCCCATCTGGTGATGATTCTTGACCTTTGATAGTTGCAGAGGCTAACTGTTCAAAAACTTTTTTGTTTTCTGTTGAAATTTCTCTAAGGTTTAAATTCAAAGAAGTAGAGTTGCATTTATTAGGTAAGCTTTTCCCTAGTAATGACAAACAATCTAAACATCTTTTCAGGGGATTTGTGGGATTTGAAGTTGTAGAATAATCCAAAGGATGTTTTTAAGGCAGTTACAGTTGGATCCTCTTGTCACAGTCTTGACATTGATAGTTTGAAAATTGTAAATAGTAGGCAGCTTGACAGATACTCCTCTTTCAACCCTTCCAAGTTTATTTCTACACGTTCCACACATTCCAGTTGGAACTCTAGAGTCCAAAAAGTATATGTCTGTTGCAAAAATGTTTTTGATTTTTGTAATCTCTCAAAGATTACACCAGAATTTGGTGAATTGCACTTTTTCATACATACAACACACACTGTTTTTCTACACTCTTCATGAGATTTGGCTCTATTGGGCATTTTGAAAGAGTCCAAGTAAAGTTAAAATTCCAAATGTACTTGTTTGTGTTTTCATTTGATAAAGCACTTATTTTATTGTCAGCAACTAATAAAAAAAATTTTATTAGTTGCTGACAATATTTCACTATTAAATGGCATAAATATGTAACACTGTAACATTAAGTACTAAGCAATAAAATGGACAAAGCTATTCAAAAAAATATGGGCTTAAAAAAAAGTTTAAAACACTTCACTTTTAAAAGAAAGCAAATTAGCAGGTAAAGATACCCCTAGGGTTATGCAGTTTAAAATGGATTAGCAATAAAAGCAATCTAGTTTCATTTTGTTTGTTTTATATGGTTATTTTTTATCAAGTTTTCTTTTTTTCTAATGATTATCTATCAAATTTTATAGTTATTCATAAATAAGTATCATCTTTTCTTCCTTATGCCTTTAGGAAAAGAGCCAATAACATGAGAAAATTCAAAGTCATTTTTTTTCCTTGGACATATGCAGATGATTTCAATTTTTTTTATTTTTTGAAACATGGATATATGGGCTACCAAACGCAATTGGTTTTATTTTTTGAGCATGACTTTTATGTTTTGAGGCTCTCTGGACAGGTGTGCAATTAGAGACAAGATTGTAGTAAAGGATTAGAACAAGAATAGATATTGTTTAAGTAAAAATATGGATTTAAAAAGAGAAACCTTTTCAAGAATGCTAGAGGAGATTTGATGTAAGTCAATAAAATTTTGAAAACATCATCAAGAAAGATCATCAAAGAAAGAAAAGCCAGGCAAGAAGGCGTTGATTTTTTTAATGACCAAAGAGGATTGCAAACTGAATAAATGTTGAGCAATAATAAATTTTTTTAGAACATGGCATATATATATATATATATATATATATATATATATATATATATATATATATATATATATATATATATATATATATATATATATATATATATATATATATATGGGTTGGACATTAAACAAAAATTAAATGCCATTATGAATTTTATTTTAAGATATTATAGAATGGGGTTATAACTTCTTCTGAACCATAGAAGGTAATAAGGCTGAAAAACAAAAATTATTCAAAATCAAGTATGGTACTTTTTCATGCTATTCTACCACCAACTAACAGTTTAAATCCAAGATCATCACATTCTGACCATTATTACATTTAAAATTGCATCATTAAATTAGTTATAACAGCAACTTTTTTTTAATGATTAATTTGATTAAGTAGTATATAATTTAATGAAAAACAGACATAAAACTTTAGATCATAAAATAGTAAATGGCGATTCCAGTACAGCTATCAGTTCACTACCAGTGACAAGTGGTGGAGCTAGATCACGAACAATTCCATCAACATATGATGATGCTGTTTTCAAGCATAAACTTAAACACATGGGGAAATGTATGCTTATCATTATGTTTGTTCTTCGGTATTTAGATATTATTTTTTGTTTTAAAAAAACTAAACTGAAGCTTTTTGCTAAAATATTCTTTCTTGTGCCTAATAACTGTTGAATAATTTTTCTAAATTGTTTTTTAATATAAAACATCTTTTTTTATATTGATCATAGTATAAATCTAAGGGATTTAGGTTTCATTGAAAAATATCCAAAAGTTTTAAGCTAAATTGTGACTTTTGCTGACACAATTACTAATTATAACCTTTAAATCGTGTATTTTCTTTATTGAATGAACAGTCTCTTTGTGTTTTGAAAACCAACAATGAAATGATTGTTTGCAAGTTCCTGAATCAAGTAACTCTATGCATTTTCCAGAATCAAGAAACTCTATGGTGTCCTATAAGTTTTAAAAAAAATAACCAGTACTCTCTCTGATCCAATGGTGATGAAAAAAATAATAGCGATTATATGTTATATAAACATTTGTAATAGTTTCTTGTTTTCATTTACGCTTGGTTCAATTATTTATTTTATAAATACAATCTATTTATACTACACTGCTCAATTTTAGAGGTTTTAAGTTGAAGTTATTTTTACTTCGATTTTTTTTTTTAACCACTCTTTTGAGCAGGTCAACATGAAATAGAAACCATTGAAAACGAAATAAAAAACCGCATCTTTTTTCTTTTTTTGACCATTTTTCTAAATATTTAAAACCTTCAAAAAATGAGGGAGTCCTAAACTTTATGTGGCTGTATCTTTTGGGTGTCAAAATATTTTTTGATAAAATTTGAAACCTTATTACAATTTATGTTTGAATTCAAGATTAAGAATTTTTTTTAAAAAAAAATAATTTCTCTCAATCAGGGGGGTGCAGGGGTCATTTTTCAAGGGTATTCCTGCCCCTGTGATCCGACTGCCGTGATTTTTAGCAAAAAAATTATCATTTTAATGAATATTAGTAAAATGATATTTGCAATTATCTTCTTGTCAAAAATTTTTTAGGAATGCAAATTTTATATCTCTACTGACACACACAAAACATGAATAAATCTCCGATAACAAAATCAGACAACTGAAATGCCACAAACACTATTTTAAAAGTTGTAATATGTTACAAAATTGAAAAAGAAATATGTATTTTTTCAGTCTAAATGTATTCTTGAAAAATCTTCTTACAATCTCGTTGAACTGTATTCAACAACTATACCTCTTAGCTTTTCATCATGATGGACGTTTTTCTCAGACATAACGAACCTTTTCAGTAACTTGTTTAAGTTTTTATGCACTGCTTCAGATGTTTGTTCTGATGTTATACCGAGCGGGATTTTCTGCCTATCAAGATACTCCTTGAGATGGAACCTGATTATGTGAAACTTCCATCCAAGTGAAATCTTCATTTCGAATACATCATGGACATTTACTTTTAAGTGAAGCATGGACTCCACAAACTTATCTATTTTTTCTTTGTAGGATATATCAAGTTTCACCACAAAACAGCATTCAGCTACTAAATCAAACAAAATTTAACCAAATATTAACTTGCTGAAAATAATAGTATTAACATATTTGTGTCTCCTAATTTTATTTAGACTGGTAGGTCAATAGTCCCCTATCTGTACTAATTCAATTAAAAACGTTCTAAGAAGTGTTTAAAAAAATTTAAAAAGCAATGAAGTACCTTCTTTAAACCTCCTCAGGGTTTCAATACATTCCAGATATTCAATTGGAGAATAAAGTGTAATTTCGTCCAATGATCTTAAAACTTTGGCACAGTTAGGTCCATCAAAACCACCACTATTAAAACCAATGCCTGATAACCATTTTCTTTTCAAGAAACTCCTTCAGATTTATATCAGTGAAGAGGAGATCAATAATTTTACTAACATGGTGTTCATAAATATGATATTCAGGTGGTGGAATTATGTTAATAATTTCTTCAGTCAATTTCTCATTCAACAGACATGGATAAGTAACATTTTTATAATACTACATCATACAAGGTGTGTTATCAAATTGGTGTTTTTTGAATTCATCTGCTAGTAATCCGAAAGTCCTTTGGACTCCTTTTTCATCCATCAGCCCATCACAATAGCAACATGAGTATTTTCCACCCTAACCCTTGATTATAGAAAATAACTTATAGGTATTGCTTACTTAAAATATAAAATATAAATGTAATAAGATACTTACTGATAATCCAATGATAATGTTGATCAATTTGAGGTCAGAAGCCAAGGTAAACTTCAATTGATTGAGTTGAAGGAGTTGGGAAAAGTGTTTTCAGATTGTGATGATTCTCTTCTTTGTTTCGAACTATGCCTACGATAATCACTTTATTGACCCCAGTGTACTTCTGGTTTCTTGGTTGAAAATCTAATACTGGTGGGTCAGACATGTTCATGACGGTCTTTAGAGATCTTTGCCCTCTATCAATACCAACACTTGCAACAGAATTAAAATTATCCATTTTTCTAAAGGAACAAGCTTCAGTTACAAGTATAGATAGGTCAGTACAATAAACAATATCTTTTTCAAAAAAGTTTTTACCGATCTTGAGCTGACATTTTATCACATCGTAAAACCTATTCAAGTAGTGTGACCTGTTCATAACTTCAGCATAGGTGTTCTCCTGTATTCCATATTATACATCTTTTCTTATCTCCTTCCTTATTCCTAACACTGCACAATTTGGAAGATCATGATTTATCTTCAAGTTCATAATTGTTTCACCTCTTATGTTCGCCTTATAGGTGGCCGGTCTCTGTATACTTTAACAGAAAGAGCTTTTCCTCCTGTTGCAAGTTTTATTTTTTTACAATTACCAACAACAGATTTTTTTTAGTGTACAAGAAACAACTCTGTCAGCAATATTTTGATTCTTTAAAGTAATTAAGGCATGAAGATTTTGAATAGTTTTTTTTTTGCTGCAAGGATGTCGAATACCAGGACCAACAATTTGACAGCATTCTGAGCAAAATGAATTTCTTTTTTTGAATGTAATCTTTTCAGATTACTGATAGCTTTACCTTTCTGTTTTAAATACAAGTTTGTCTTGCAATTTCCGCATATTCCTGATGGATGAGAACTTAGGCTCAGACTGAATGCAGGGTCCACAAAGTCTTTGATCAGATGAACCAATGAATCATTCTTCTCCAAAGATAGATATCTTTATTGACATAACAGAAACATATCCATCTCCTATTTTCTGAATGAGATCCTGCTTTTTGCAGAGTCATTTTGTACACAAACGTTTTTATTTAGCTTTTTCTGTATTAGATTTTTTAAATTTTTTAAATCAATGCTCTAACAAATTGATTAATTTGAATAAATTATCAGACAATTAACGTAATTTATTGAGAATAATTTGTCTAATTATTGTGCTTATCCCATTAGTTTGATATTAGATCATTTGTAATTAGTCTCTAAATAAAATTAACTTCAATTTCAGGCACAAAACAAGTGATTTGCAAACAAGAGTAGAAATACCCTTGAAAAAGGCCCCCTGCATCCCCCTGGTTGAGGGAAAGTAATTTTTGAAAAGAAACAAAATATTATCTTGAATCCCATCATAAATTGTAACTAGGCTTCAAATTTTATCAAAAAATATTTTGATGCTCAAAAGATACAGCCATATAAAGTTTAGGACCTCCTCATTTTTTGAAGGTTTTAAATATTTAGAAAAATAGTCAAAAAAAGAAAAAAGATGTGGTTTTTAATTCGTTTTCAATGGTTTCTATTTCATGTCAACCTGCTCAAAAGAGTGGTTAAAAAAAATCTGAAGTAAAAATAACTTCAATTTAAACCTCTATAAAAGAGCAGTGACTAAAAAGATAGGACATTAAGATTAAATAAAGATTTCTTTTGATAAGGTACACACTATTGTTTAATGTTGTTGCTGTGGTGATGTTTATAATTTTTCATGATAGCAAACACCCACTGCAAGTAAAACACAAATTTTTTTAAAATCTCTTCTCTTCAATTTCCCTAAAAGTTTAAATATGGAAGTGTAGTACCTTACAAAAAAATTCAGCACATTTAGATAGTATTTATAAGTCTTCAAAGTTCATGAAAGTTTATCATTATAGAAGAAATACCCAGTAAATATACTAGCATTTTCCAAAAAGCTCTTGTAATATTTCTCACAACATGTTTTATATCAATTCAACCTATTACACAATAATATACAATCAATGTTTTGTGTAAAAACACTGCATATCTTATATTGGAAGTATATTTCTCACAATACTCATTGCTAGCTGAATCCAGTAGTGTGCTTGTAGATAATTACAAGTTTAACTACATGAAATCCTGGGACTCCTAGTATATGAGTACTTTCTGTCTTAAGTCTAACTAATGCTGAAGTTGTAATTGGGTTTCCTCCTAAGAAAATTATTTTTATTGTTTTTCCAGTACTTTAAAAACCATCCATAATGAATAATAAAGTTTAATTGTTTATCTGTCATCAATCAACTGCTTATTTGTTTTTATACTGTCTTGTGCTTCCCAGGTTAAAGTTACATTTATTTTAGATATTTTTCAGTAATGTTGCAGCTACTTTTTCTTAGCATTGGTTATTAGATTTATGATATGGTTGAGGCTGCGTGGTGTTTTTCCAAGTGTGTTGATATTTTCCTTTTCTCTTTGTTGTATAGCATTTAGTACAGAGTTTTGATAAGAGATTTGTTTTTTTCATTTAACAGTGGCATGTTTCTCCACAAAAATGGCAAAGTCAAATTGTGCTGTAATTTGTCTAAAAAAGATTTTATGAAACATTATGGTAAACATTAAGGTTTATAGATTCTTATGATCTATGCTTAAATTTTAATTTTTTAGTCAATCCTGAATTACTAATAAACTGTAACAATTGATAAATTTTTATCAAACAAAAGCGGAAGCTTGTATATTATACAACAATTAAAAACAAATTCATGTTTTGGTTAAATGGAGAATTTGATGAATATGACCTTAAACCAGAACATTTGACCTCTAAAGTTTGAACCCTTGATCTCTAAAGTTTGAGGACTGAAATTTGATTTTAAGAAGAAGCCTTTTAAGACAAAAAAAAAAAGAAATACTGATACAATTGCTGCCCTTTAATATAAAATCTTATGATTCCATTGGACAGTTCATTTGTAAATAGGCATCTAGTAATGATGGTATCACACATCTAGAATGCAATCAAAGTCTGTTTCAAATGTTAATTAATGAAATAGTTAATAGACTTAGGAATGAAAAAATGTACATCTGTTAAACTAATTGTTTAGAAGGATATTATCATATGTCATGTTATTAAAATTACCATAATAGTAAAAAAGCAATAGCTTTTTTCAGATGAAACTAATTCATCAGTTTAACATCCAATATGTGGTGCTACACCAAATGATGAATAACATTAATAATTTAGTATAGAAAACTGTAGAAAAAAATTCTGCAATTCTTCAATACGGTTTTTTTCTTTTTCTGCTTACATTTAACTTATAAGTTGGACATCATTAAGTGGCAAACATGAGATAGAATTTCAGTTAAAATGTATTCACAAGAAAGAGTCATACATGAGCATTTAAAAATTGTCTGTCTAACTAAAACATCATAACACTTTGCAAATATACCTAGCAACCAAAAACAATATCAATAATACTAGATCCTTTAGTAAAACAAAAAACAAGATCAAGAATACTAGATCCACTAGTGTTGCTTAGTTAATAAAATTAGTAATGATCTGATTTCCATCTTTTTTTTAACTTCAGAGCTTATCCTATCTTGTATATTGTATAATTCATTTCTACAATCAGAACATGCCTCAGCTAAGGAATTTGTAGAAAAATAATCTTCTTAACAGTTCCTCAAATCATCTTACCCAGACATGAAGAAATGGGTAATGCCATTTGTTATCTCAGAAAGAAATACGATCAAAAAACTATTTTTGTGTGATTTTGTCTTTCCTTTTGTTGTTTTTCTTAAGAAAAAGAAGGGGACATTTTTGCAGTGTGATAACTTAAAAGGCAAAAGTTAGAGTTTTAACTAAAAGCTATTGCAGTGTCATGCTTATATCAATAAAAAGCAGCCAACCAAATACAAAACAGAGCATACACTTACACCAGATATCAAAAATGTAAAAATTGTAATTCTGGGATAATCACAATAAAACTTTGGTTGTAATATTCAGTTTAAAAATGTAGTCTGAAAAAATTTTCTCAAAAGAGATCTACCTCTTAGATGATAATGAAGGATTTTGCATCATCTTAAGTAATATATGAGTAGGGGAAAACCTCAATGAATGAGACAGTTTTTGCAAAATGCTTTTTAAACGTAGATAAAATTGTTTAATATATATATTTAAATATGTTTGATAACCACCGACTCTTGCTCAATAATATAGTAAACTAAATAAATTGGATTTGCATTTGGCTAATGGTAAAAAGAGAGTTTTATTGGAGCACGACATTTGTCCCATTCATTAAGTATGTCTCATTGAATGGGACAAACATAAAAAATTTAAAAATAAATGTATTTAATTCAATCATTTTTCAAATTAGTTTATTAATTATAAATGTAGTTAAATATATAGGTGCATACATAAAGACCACACAAAAAATATTTTTAACTTTAAACATTTTAACTCTAATTAAATTTCAATCAAAGTAGAACTTTCTCATTTTAGAATATTATATTTAGTTATTTTTATTTAAGTAAAATATTGCAGTATAAAAGTGTGTAAATAATACCCATTACCCATGGGGATAAAAGTAAGGGACTGCAGCATCCCTCGGCTGAGCTGTAAATAATACTTTATTAAATTCATTCAATAGGTAGTATTTTATCCCATTCAATATGCGTATCACTTTATCAAAAAATGATTAGTCACACCAAAAACACCATTAATTAAGCTTGAATGTTTTACTCATTGTAGTACTAGAGACTGCTATCTATTTAAGCATGGAATTTTATTTTCCATAACTTCAAAAATTGCTGCAAAATCAGAAAAAAAAAACATTTTTAAAAATTACTTTTTACATTCGGAAACACAATAACATCCATTGTCATTATGGCCATAGAGCAATAGGATGAATGAGTTGGTCAGTTGAATTCTTGTTTCTATCACCCTTTGTTACAGGGATTTGAATATCCTTACATCGATGCTTCTATAAGAAACTGAGTTTGTCCCATTCAATAATTGTCCCATTCATTAAGGTTCTCCCCTAATCCCAGAGAACTTCAATATTTCTTGAATATCTTTCAATGAAACTTAACACCATTTATTTCCTTAAATTTATTTCCACATGATGCATGTTAACAACTCCCTTTAAATTTTTTTTAAGTTTTTCTCTTTTTTAGGAGTATGAGTTTTATCTCAAAGAGTATTTTTTTGTTCTATTTAGCAACAAGAAAGAAATTTAGTAAAATGGCCAGAAAGTTTTCAAGAGGGAAATCAGATATATCTGGCTTGTATCCTTTTTATAATATTTAAAACATTAAAAGATTGTCACCTTAAAATGATGTTGTATGAACTCTTTCTAACTATTAAAATTATCATAGATTGCAGTTTTGTTGCAATATTTCAAAAGTGTATAGAAATTTTACAGAAATCTTAAAGACATTTTTTAAGAGTCTGTCAGAATCCCAAAAGTTTACAGAAATTCTCTAGAAATTCTAAACAACTTTTAGTGCTGGCGTTCTACAACTTGTTCCAGTTAAGATATATTTTCTTAACCAAACTTAAGACTGGGTGGCTCTGAATCAACATTTAATTTACTTGAAAATGAAGATATAGAAAAGAAGGATAATGGGCTTGGTTATAATTAATTAATATTAGTTTTTGTTTAGTTACACACAAAAAATTACATTTGAAGGAACATAAAAATCTCTATCATTATTTTAAAAATTCCTCACTTTTATATTTTCTCTAGCATTTTAAATCCCATTTATTAGTTTAGGATACTTTCTCTTTAGATGGTTTTCAAGAAAATGATGAATTGTCACTTGATGGAACAGAATCTGTTCCAAATATTCCAGTAAATCATTTAGTGTTTTTTATTCAAGAAAATAATTGCTAAAATTATTTACTTTGGATACAACTCAAATAATATTATTTTTATTATTCATTTTTTCTATCCTTTCTTTAAAAAAAATAAGTTTTTCTATATTTGTTTTAAATTTTTTGTATTAAAACTTTTTTTAAGATTGCTTCTGTTAAAAGTACTAAAAAGCGTCATCTTCCTAGTGTTCCTCAAATGCAAAATACTTCACCTCACAAACCAATTCAAAGATTATCAGGGAATGAGGAGCCTATTGTATTTTACAGTGAAGATAACGAATTTTCATATAAACCTGAGAATCCATGATTTTTGATGGAGTTATTTAAGTCTCATAAATGTACATTAAGTTTTTTCTTACACTTTTTTACTTCAATTCTTGAGATTATTCAACACTATTTTAATGCAATTATGAACTAATTGGGTTTAAAAGAGTTGGTAATTTCTTGTGAATTTATAAGACTTAAATATTTCTTTGAAATTGAAGCAACTATGGCAGTTTTTAGCAACCATGTAAATATTTTTTTTCAATAAGTTTTTTTTTTTTTTTTAAATTAAGTGTATATATATCCATGCTAGAAGTTTTTGAATTCTATAGATATTGCAATGTTCTGTTATTGTTACAATGACTGTTATTTAAAAATAATTTTTTATTGTTACAATACCTGTTGTTGTTTGATTAATTTTGTTTTAAAGTTGTTCTTAACTCATTTCCTGATATTTTAAATTTTGTTAATTTCTTTCAGATATATTTATAAATTCCTATGAAATGAATAAAGTTAATTTAGTGCTCTCAAAATAATGCACAAATTTAAAATTTCTAGCTCAAAATGTTTTATCTTCACTTTTGCATAAATGTTAAATAATGTAAAAGGTTTGCAATGCTATTTGAACTTTGCAATATACTGTGTAAAAAATACTGTGAATATTGCATTATACTGTGCAAAAAATACAATGTTGTTTTTTGTTTAATAGATATTGTATTATTACTACAACTGAGCATAATATTTATTTATATATATATATATATATATATATATATATATATATATATATATATATATATATATATATATATATATAATTTTGTAAAATTATTTTAAAAATTTGATGTTTGAGTAATATTTTGTAAATGTAATTTGTTTTTGTCTTGTTATTTTTATCTAAAAAATTATTTTACTATTAACTGCTAAAGTAATAAAATTTGTTACATGAAGTTAAAATTTGTTATATGATGTTAATGGTAAAAAATAACTTAAGAGGACTTTAATAAATGAAGAAATTAAAACTTTTATAAGTTTTAGGTCTTGTTCTTTAACAATTTGTATGGAGAAAGTAGAGTATGACTTAGATACATCAGGAGGTCTTATGGAGGTAAATTTCTTTCATATTTAATCTAATTCTTCTGTGTTTCTGAAAGTAAATACAAAGTTTTACATTAAATATCTTAATTAGTAGACTTCTATTAGCTATTTACTGTAGGTGTATTATTATGATAGCTGTGATTAATATGCCAGTAATACTACTATACATCATTACATTATTTAGGAGATTCAAAAGCTTGTTGCTCCTCCTCAGTCAGAGGAATTTAAGCGCCAGATTTTGCAAGAAAATGTATACAAACGTCCTCCAAAAGCCATTAATCATGATCGTTGTGATGCCTGTCATGAAGATGGTGATTTATTATGTTGTGATCAATGCCCTGCCTCATTTCATCTTCAGTGTTGGTAGATATAGTAAATTTATTCAAACTAGTTTTAATATTAAAACAACAGCATTTAAACTTGTTTTTTGTGAGTGTTCTTATTCTATTAAAATCAACAGTATTAGATGTTTCTTTGTTTAGTGTTTTATTGTTGTTTTAGTGTTTTTTAAGAATTTTTTTTTTTTATTTTTTTATTTTAAGAAAATAGTTTAGAAGGAAAACAATAAGCATCTGATATTTATAACTTTAGAAATAAATGAAAACAAAAAATATCCAGTGAAAACATTTTAATGTTATAGATTTACTTTTTATAATTAGAAAAATATAGATCTATAGAACAGTTGTTTGTTTTGAACAGTTGTTTGTTTTTAAGCATTTACTTTTCCAATAAAAATTTAAACTGTACATGCATTTTTTGTAATTGAATCAATGTCAAACTAAATAGTTGTGACCAATTTAAAATTTTCAGTAGATTTTTTATATTTGCAACTGCTATTTAAAAATTTTCATCAAAATTTGTGATAGAAGTTCTTTTCTTTTAAAATTATACCTGGCATTTTTATTTATGCCAGGTATAATATGTTTTAAGGATAATTGTTATTATGACTTTTTATATATAGTGATCCTCCTCTAGAAGATGCAGATGTTCCAACAGGAGAATGGATTTGTAATGAATGTAAATATGGAAAAGATGTGAGTAAATAAAATTTGACTCCTTGTTTTATCACTGTAACTATTATTAAGCAAAAATTCTTTTTGGCTTTTACTAACTTAAAAGATTGATCAGAAGTTTATTGGGCTACAATTTATTGATAAGTGTAGCAAGAGTGTTTGTTCAAGTCGTTCATCCTCACCTGCTGACAGTGAATTTGGCTTAAATCCTTTCGAGAAATTAACAGCACTATGTCGAAATAAAAATCCCAGGGAGTTTCAACTTCCAATGAATATCCAACAGTTTTATGTAATGCCAGGTACAGTTTTATGTAATTCCAGTTGAAAAAGTTTCTGTTTATATACAACATACTTGTTTTAAATATTATTACTAATATGACTTTTCATATATTATAAGGGGATCGTAAAAGAAAGAAGCCTTTTGATTGCAGTAGAAAGTGAGTTTTATTTTTTATCCAGAAATGATTGGAAAACCTCTGAGATTTTTTATGTAAAAAATTATGAATTTTTAAAATTCATTTTAGAGTAGAATCCAAAAGGCTTTGTTTTGTTTGTACAAGGTTTGTAATTAATGTTTTTTGCAAAAAGTAATTAAAAGTTAAAGCTCTTTGTCCTTTTTATTATTTATCTACTTAGAGATTACTGTATGTTCACAAAAACAGTTTAACATTTATATATATTAACATTTTTATTAGAAAGATTGTAAATTATAACTGATGTAAGAATATATTTTAAAGATACTATAATTTACATTCTTTATGAAACTATATATTTTAATTCAATTCTTTTTTCAAGTGTTTCAAATCAAGTGCTTTAGCACCAGTTTTTTGTTGTTCTAAATTAATTTTTTATTGTTAATTTTGACAATTGTTTTCTTATGTAGATCAGAGAGGGTTAATAGTCTGATTAATTGTGATTTTTGCCCACTTGTCTTCCATCAAGATTGCCTGATGCCACCTCTTGCACAAGAACCGATTGGGTTATGGATGTGTCCCAACCATCCAGAGAACTTTGAGGTTAGTTGTTAATATTAAATTTCATGGCTAAACTTAATACTCAAAACTTTCATTAAATTTTTTATGTATAGATGCATACATACATACATACGCACGCACTCACGCACGCACTCATGCACGCACACACATACATACATACATACATACATACATACATACATACATACATACATACATACATACATACATACATACATACATACATACATACATACATACATACATACATGTAAGTATGTATGTATGTAAATATATATGTGATCTTATATATAAAGATTAAATTATGCAAGTGTGTATGTGTGCTATATAATAAACACAGTTTTGATCTGATCCTCACCAAATTTTGTATAAAGGTCTAATTTTTCCCAGGGAATCAAGTACCAGCCCCCTCTGACCCTCCTTGCCCCCAGTTAGGAGGTGATTAGGGAGCTAATATATATATTTAATAATTTTAATAGTTTTTACCATTGAAAACCAAAAAATTTTAAATATGTGTCAGCAGTTTTTTATGGCAATTTTCGAGTGATATTTTTGGAAAAGTATACAGTATAAATAAACAAGAAAATTTCTAAAGCAGGTTTTTGTTTGGAGAGATTATTGTGATTTATCAATGTGTTTGTTGCAAAAAAGCTAGATTACCACAGTGTGTTTTAGTTCCCAAAAACATGGCAACATAGATACAATAGCATTTCTGATTAATATAGTAAAGTTTTACATTTAATAGCTGGAAAATTGGTGAATTGTACAGGGGATTCCAGCTAGTTTTAAATAATAATCTAGAATGTGTTTTCTGATTTTCCTTATTAGTTAATCATTTCCTGTTTTATTTAAACAATCACATTATCTTTTAATAAATAAAAACAAGAATGTTATTTGATAAATTGCTTGAAAAGAAAGAAAAATGTTTTGTTCTTTAAATATATGGAAAACAGTAATATTTCATGAACATATTTATTAAACAATGAGTTGTTGTTATTTATGAGAACAATTTGATATTCTGAACCTGCATAGCTTCTTTTTTTGAATCTGGAAAGTGGTGCAAGTTTCATTTCTTTTAATAAGTTCTGTTTATGCTTTTAGTTTTTTGTAATGACTTTATTATAAGCTGTCATCAATTTAACAGCCACCACTTGTAACCTATTGTAAAATAAGTCATTGGTTGACAGATTGCTTTTAAAAAAAATCTGGGTCTATGTTAAATCTTGTGAAAAATTCTGCAATTTTCCTGATTATGAAATAACATTCCTTTTTCTAAGATTTCAGTAGTAGTTTTTTTTACATTTATTTGCTTGGCACCTTTTGTTGCTGATAATTTGTTCAAAACAGCTTCCTGGCTCAAGTACCATAAATGTTTTATAAATTTCCCTAATGCAGTTTGCAAAATAAAAAGATCATGGTACTGAAAAAGTGCTTTTGATAATTAAAAGTCCCGATTTGGGACTTAGAGGTGCACAATACCAAGCTTTTATCTAAATTTTAACAAGGAATACACTAAGGCCTGTAAATATGTCAATATGAGGCCTAGCTTTCTGAAAATGTTTAAAGAAGAATATATTTGATGATGAAAGAGACTTCTAAGAAAAAAGTTCAATGAATAAGTTTGAAAATATATTATCTGCATGGTAAATATCTTGTTCTAATAGTTGATCTAAAAATTTAAGATTTAACATCTTATTTGTATAAAATATATTCCTCTATGATAGTAATAAACTTTCAAACTTATATGCTTCTATTAGTTCAGTATTATTCTATTGTTTTCTTTTCAACACATTTCACTTTTCTATGCTTAAAATCAATTCTACCCATTAATCCAGATCAGTTTTTTTTACTTTTGCATAGTTAATAAATTATTTTCTTTAATGGTCATTATAGCAAATGCATTTGCATGTGCAATCTCAAAGAGATTGAATGTAGAAATAAATACAGTTTTTTCATTTCCTTTTAAGAACTTGCTTTTTGGAAAATAAACTCAGTTTGTATGATTTCAAACCATGAAAAAATAGGTGTATATATACATATATATGTATATGATATATATATATATATATATATATATATATATATATATATATATATATATATATATATATATATATATATATATATATATATATATATATATAGAGAGAGAGAGAGAGAGAGAGAGAGAGAGAGAGAGAGAGAGAGAGTATATATGTATATATATACATATATACAGTATTGGACAAAACATTTGCAACCAAATAGTGCTAAATTAGTTTCTTTATATAAAAGTGCTGCATTTTTTCAATTTAGAGAAATAACTATGTAACTGTTTAGAGACAAAGTTCTTTAAGTTTTCTTCATCACAAAGTTCATTATTTGTACACGAAAGTTAATAAATCAATCAAAAGTATTAAAAAAAGTTGATTTCCTTCTGGACAAAACAAGTGCAACTCGACAAAATGTTGACCAAGCTGTATTTCGCTATCAATATTTCGTGGCGAATCCTTTGTTGTTGATAACAGCCTTGCATCTTTGAGGCATAGATTCGATCAGGTGATCAATGAAACTTTATGGAATCACTGCCCAGGCTTTTTGGATTTGTTCAAACAGTTGATCCTTATTACGAACACCTTCACAATTAATTCTGCGGTTGACAATCTCCCACAGGTTCTCGATAGGGTTGAGATCTGGAGATTGAGGTGGCCAATCCATCACCGATAGGTGGTTGTCTTGAAACCACTGCTTGACTACTTTTGCAGTGTGTTTCGGATTGTTGTCTTGCTGAAAAACCCATTTTATTGGCATATTCCATTCAGCATGAGGTAACATAACATCTTTCAGGATATTTTTATACATGAAACGGTCCATTATTCCATCGTTTCGATGTATTGGACCTAGACCGTTAGCAGAAAAACACCCCCAGACCATTACGTTGCCTCCACCATGCTTCATGGTCTTATGGCAGTAACGTAAATTGAGGCGTTTTCTGGCCGGTCGACGTACACGGCAAATGCCATCGCTCCCAATGATGTTGAACTTCGATTCATCACTGAACAGGACAGTTCGCCATTTCTGCACATTCCAGTCAATATGAGATGTAGCAAACAGGAGTCTTTTCTTCTGGTTTTTTAGTGAAATCAGCAGTTTCTTTGCAGGGCGTTGAGAAAACAATCCGGCTTCAGCAGCATGTTGTCTGATTGTTCGGTCTGATACAGGCAGCTCTAATTACTTTTGTATCTCGACTGATGATATCCAGGGATCCTTCTTGACTGATCTGACGATCATAGAATCCTCTCTAGAAGTGGTGGAACGCGGTCTTCCACCTTTGTTATCTGCTGCCAACTTCCCCGTAGAACGATATTTGGAACATAGTCTTGATACGGTCCATTTTTTCACGCGATATTTATCACAAATACTTTTTTGTGACATTCCACTTACGTAATCGCCAATAATTTTCTTTCTCAGTTCCAATCCAAGACTGTCGGGAGCCATTTTTGCACTTGAAGTCATAAAAATATTAAAAATAAATAATCACGCTTCTCAAGGCTTACCATGTTACATTTACCTTGTGATGATACAATAATGCTCTGTGGAACACAATGTCTTGGTTGGATGTGGACTGTATTGATGTAATGAAACACTTGTTGTATTTCACTTCTTGTATTGATGTTCTTCGATAAAACACTTTGATAAAACTCACTTCGATAAACTGTCTTGATAATACTGACTGATTGACTTCCATATACTGACTGAATTAAATGTTGATTTACATGTCTCTTATATAGTAAAATGAACCTGTATGAACCTGTTCTGGAAGATTCTAGATGCTTCTTTTCGATGCTTCTGGAAGCTTCTGGATGGGTCTGGATGCTTCTGAATGTTTCTGGATATTTCTGGATGCTACTGGATGCTTCCAGATGCTTCTTCTGGAATCTTCTGGAAGCTTCTGCATGCTTCTGGAAACTTCTGGATACTTCCTTTAAATATTAAAAAAATTCCGTGACGTTGGCACGGACCAGACTTAAGAAAATGAAACAAACCAAAAAAGTTGCACTTTTTTTGTCCGCTGCAAAATGGCACTTGTCAACAAAATTCTGCCTGTGTGCTGTCACCTGTCAGCTGATTGCTCATGTCATGGCATGCTATGACTCCAGACTCCTGAACTGTTTGCTGTGGTAGTATAGTTCGTTTCGTTTTTAAGACATGTAAAATTAGGAACACTTTTTAGCATTGTTGGATGTTGGTTGCAAATGTTTTGTCCAATACTTTATATGTATATATATACATATATATGTAATATATATTATATATATATATATATATATATATATATATATATATATATATATATATATATATATATATATATATATATATATATAATATTATATTGTAACACATAAATGTCTATATACACACAAACATGGCAGAAATTAATGAACGCTTACAGAAGCCATTTATTTCATTAAACAAGTAGTTTTATTTTATTCAAATTAAATATTTGTAAATGGTCACAAATTAAATACCTAGTAGTTTGTTGACATCCCCCCTTTTTTTTAATGCAAGGTTCCTTCTAGGCATGCCAGTGATGAGTTGATGAATATCATCTTGAGGAATTTCTTTACATGTTATGGGAAGAATTCTAATAACTTTTAGGGTTATTATTCCCACAATAACCATAAAAGTTTGGCCTTAGAAAATGGCTTCTTGTTCTTTTTCATGGGTTTCAGTTGAACATGCCCCAAAGGTGTTTAAAAGGGTTCATATCTCGGGACTTGCAATGGAAGTTTGTTGACCCCATTCTGTCCAAACCAATCTTGCGTTGCTTGAGCAGTGTAACATGAAGCTCCATCTTTCATAAATAGGGATTCAACTTTACTAATTGTATCACAAAAATATTGGAAGGAGCCTTTTTCTGTTATATAGAAACATACTTGGCTATTAATGTTTCCTTCACACTCAACAAACTCTGAGCAATCATTACTCCAAATTACACCCCATACTATTACTGAAAAATCCCAATGTTTCACTGTTGGCTGCGGTCTTTTTGAATCAAACTCTTGACTACAGAGTCTCCATACCCATACTCTTCCACTGTGGGCAAATAATGCAAATCTCAGAGACTCATCAGAGAAAATACCAGTTTTCAAAAAAGGTCATGGGTCTTTCCAACATCTCATTAGCCCAGTCTCTTCTGCACTTGATATTAGCTGGGGCAGAGAAGGTAGTACCCCAGCTTGTAAAGATACCTTTGACTAGTATCAGTTTGTGCTGTTATATCAGAGGCCCTGAACTATGGATCCTTTTCAAAATTTCTTTTGACAAGATGCAAAGTTCTTTCAGAGGGTCCAGATTGACTTGGATGAGGTTCTATGCACTCCTTGCCCTTAAGTGAATTTTACAATCACTCTATTAACAGTAGAAAGAGGTATTCAAAGATATTTAGATATTTTGCTTTGACTAAGATTAACTTCATGTTGACCCTGTATCCTCACTGAAATTCAGATAAGTCTGATGCTCCTTTGGTTTGTTTTTTTTTAATAATATATGTAATTTTAGGCAAGTAATCTAAATTGATTTACTAATATTATTACCTTTAAGTAATATTAATCATGAATTAAAAGCAATGAAAAGCATCAAAATAATATTTATTTTGATGTCTATTAGTTTCTGTCATGTCTGCATGTATGTGTGTGTGTGTGTGTGTGTGTGTGTGTGTGTGTGTGTGTGTGTGTGTGTGTGTATGTATATATATATATATATATATATATATATATATATATAAGGGTGTCCTGTTTTCAGGGTCACATTTTATTTTGACTGCTCCTAGCATTTTTCTGCTGCATACATGTAAGAAAATGAGATCTGTAAAGTTTTAGAGCTCTAACTTTATTTTTGTGACTACACAAGCCACCTAAAGTTTAAAAATCATGATTTTTGGGTGAAAAAAGCCTATTTTTACAGTGCTTGTGTAGTCACAGTTTGAAAGATACAGGCTAATCTTATGTTGAACCATGTGCTATTAACCCTCATTAGTTATAAAAAAATCGGGAGCAGTTTGAATAAAACCGTTAGTTAAGTCTGAAGTGAGTTCAAAGATACGCAGTTGACCCAATTTACCCATTTTTATGCAGTTTGACATGGTTGATAAAATCAAACAAAACACTGATCTAATCATTATCAAATAATGAAAATGGGACAGCCTAATATATATATATATATATATATATATATATATATATATATATATATATATATATATATATATATATATATATATATATATATATATATATATATATATATATATATATATATAGACACATAAAAATTTATGTATGTATGTATATGTAAGTATATGTATAAATTTCCAAATACTAAAATGAGTATTTAGGGATTGTAAAACTGATTTTACTATGTTCTTTAGAATTGCAAACTATGTCATGTGTTTTACGTATATGTTACTGTTGACTCAAAACACTTTAATCATAAAATTGATAAATGTTTTTGTTAAAAAGATTTTAATAAAACTGAAAAATAGGTATGGTATAAGTTTATAACTAATATTTTTTTATGTGTTTCTTTGCTTCTTGTAATTTAGTTTATACTATATAGTATTATATATTGTTACAATATCAGTGGTTTTTATTTAACATTGTTTTAGCCAAGTTTGCGGATGTCGAAATTCAGTGAAAGAGCACAAATTGTTGAAGAACTTCGTTCAAGTGTCAATCACAATGCTGTAAAACTGGAGTTTTTTTTCAGGGCTAAAAAGTAAAAAAAAAATTATTGCTGTTTTAAGAAAATTGCTTTCTTTGATTTTCTTCTGGTTGAAATTATGATTATCTTTTCATGATTTTTCTGAATTTTTTTTTGAAGGGAAAGAATACTAATGAATAGAAAAACTCATCAACCAAAAAGAAAAAGGGCTTGTGTGGTGAGGATTTTGTTATAATATATAACTGTATTTTTACCACCTTTCAAGAGTTACTCTAACATACACTAAACCGCAAAATTAACGCACCACTTATAAACTGATTTATTTTGAAAAATATTATTTATTTCCCAATTTATCAATTACAAAGACAATAATAATGTTTGTTGTTATGCCTATTGTAGGTTTTATTCCATTTCCCTTATTTAATTTCAAAATTATAGCAGCTTTTCATGTGTAGCATGCTTTGCTGTAATTAAACCTCACTTCTAAAAGAAAAGTATGTATTGGTTTTAAATTGTTTTAACAGTAGAAAAGATAACTGTCATTTGAGCAACATAGATGTGTTGCTCAAATGACAGTTATCTTTTCTACTGTTAAAACAATTTAAAACCAATACCTTTAAAGTAACAATTGTAACACATTCAAAGTAACAATTGTAACACATGCTGCATTGTGAACAGATGTTCACAATGCAGCGTTCTAAAGGAAATTTAAGTTGTGATGAATGTGTTGCAATTGTTACTTCATCCAATGAAGGATTAACAAATCCTGAACTGGTAGAAGATTTGGAGTGTCTCATATAACAGTCCGTAGGGTTCTGCAAAGGTTTGTAGAGACCAATAATCACGCTAGATGACTTGGCCGAGGCAAAAAACAAGCTACCAATGCTGTGGAGGACCAGTTTTTAACGCTTCAAACATTGAGAGAACGGTTCACTACTGCACGAAGTCTCCAAATGCAACTTGCTGAGGTTCATGGAACTGCTGTTAGTCAAGATACCATAAGAAAAAGACTTGGTGCTTTAAATTTACCATCTTGGGCAGCAGCTATTGGTCCCAGATTGTCTGTAGGCCACTGAAGAAAAAGGCTGGTTTTTTCAAAGAGGCATATGAATTAAGAAATACATGATTGAGGACAGGTCTTATTTACAGATGAGTCAAGGTTTTGTTTTGTAAGTTCTGATCACCGCCCAAGGGTGTACAGAAGACTAAATGAAAGATATTTCGCTTGTAATGTTCGAGAAACCACTTTATATGGAGGCGGCTCATTAATGGTATCGGTTGGAATATCTTTAGCAGCTCGCACAGAGCTTTTTACTGTTGATGGTAGATATCTGACTTCTCAACAATATATAGTAGACATTTTAGTACCTTTTGTGTTACCCTGCATAAGAAGAAACCCATCTCCAATGTGCACTGTACATTGGAGATGGATTCCTTCTTATGTAGGATAACGCTAGACCACATACGGCATATATTGTTGCTTAATACTTAAATAATTTTAGTATTGAAGTTTTGGATTGCCCAGCTTGCAGTACAGATATGAACCCAACAGAGCATCTTTGGAACATAATGAGCTGCCGTGTTAGAAGCCAACATTCACCATCTAATAGCCTGCAACAAAGTCTTATCCGCATGTGGGAAGATATCCCTCAAGAAACAATTAGATCTCTAATTGAAAGTATGCCATGGCACTGTCAAACATCAAGAGGTGTTCAAAAATGTTTTAATTTAAATTTCAATGATTTGAGGTGGTGAAAAAAAAACTAAAACCAAAAATAATGGTTCATTTAACAAAATATAGTAAAATGATTATTTTTATGCACACAAAGTAAATTTTATTATTATCATTGAAATATTTCTGTTCTATTCTTAATATGTTTGTCAAAACACATGATAATATTGATGAAAATTAAAATAAATTGGAATGTATACATGGTGCGTTAATTTTGCGGTTAAATGTAAATAGCTTGAAAAATTCTGTTTTAAAAAATTATGAGTAATCTATTAGTGCAGATTTTAAGAAAAAAGGAATTGATTAGTTCATCTGACCCCTTGTTGAACCAGTTAAATATCATATTAAAGAAGAGTGTTATTTCAAGTTTTTAAATTTTAAAAAAAAGATCTTAAAAATTTAAAGAACAAGATTTTTATTTCAGCAAAAAAATAATGTAATAGTAAAGATTTTAAATTCTAAAGAAGGTGTTATGACTTCTTCTGTGATTTCTAGTACTAACAAAAAGAAAAATTTTGTTTTTCTTGTTCATACTTTTAGGTACCAGATATTGTAAAAGCACAGTACAAAAACCCACCTGCTCTTTTAATGTCAGACAATGCTCAGCCTGATATTCTTCTACCACACATGAAACCTTTCAGTATGCCAACTGCTGAGGAAAAAGAACAAGTTTAGTTTATTGTTATGTTTTAGTTAACATTACTACCACTGCTTAACACAAATTTAACATTACTAATGACTAAGCATCCATGTATTTAAACCTTTTTTGTTACAATACAAAATGATATTGGGTTGTGCGTATCATTTTTTTCGATATATAATGATAATATTGTTTCTAAGAAATACTTATAACAAAGTTTTGATTTTTTTTGGAAAAGTTATAATATTTATTGTTGACTTAAGATAAGTATTGTAATTATTACAATACATTTGTAATTCATGTCGTAAATACAAGATACATATCAATACATTTCAATATTAAATGACATTTTTTATTTTTTTCTAACTAAAAAGGTAATTTTTTTAAAGACCTAACTAACTAATAAAATTACTGACAAATGCACATTGGCAAATTTTACAAGCTTTAAGCAATGAAGTATACCAATCGTGCCACAAAGGCAATAAGCCAATTTAAGTTAGTCATCAATTTTAACTGCTGGTTTAAGAGCCGAAGTAGGTCCCTGATTTGAAGCAGCTGAATATTGAGAGTACTTGGTAGAAGCCTCTTCAAACAAATCTTTTTCTTTTTCATCCTAACTGATTAGAAGTGATCTTTTGATCTGGACCTTAGGATAGTCTTGCTGAATGTACAACAATGTTAACAATTACAATTACAACAAATATTAACAATACAACAATTTCAACTTGTTGAGGCTGCAATTTTGTTCTTTTATAAGAGACAATTGCACCATCGGCACTGAAGGCTAAAATTTCTTCTTTCTAAAGATGCTATGAAAGCAGGCACACATAACCATTTTTAAGCAGCCCAAGCAAGGAGAGGAAACTTTTTATTTACTTGCTCTCCAAAAATCCAGTATGTCCACACCAATAACCCCAGGGATTTTTTTAAACATTTCCCATTCATCGACAATGTCCGACTTTGGAGGTGGTGCCAGGCTAGAATAGGCAGTCATTGCTGCAGGAGCTTCTTCCATTCCAACATTTTAAAAAAGATCATATGATTTCATGCCAGATATGTTGCTGTCTGCCAACTTGCAAATTGCATAACAATAGTTACATTTTGTAATAACAACTCATTCTCCATCAAGTGTAGTACTGACTTCTTCCTCAAAGTGATTCCAAAATTCGGTCCTTGGACTTAGCATCCTTCAAAATGTTGTACAATTACAATTATAATACTAATTCAAACTAAAATTTTATTATCTTTCTTCAAAAAAAATAACAGTTTTTCGAGCTTAAGAGCTTAATTATGTACGTCTAATTACTTTAAAGAGGATCTTAAAACTTACTAGAAAAGTTTTTAAAAAACGTTTTAAATACAATTTGCAGCGGCATTTCAAATAGACAACATTTTAACTACTAACAAGTATTTATTACAAATTTAAAAAATGGTCTTACCTGAATTTTAAATGAATTAACCACTCTTGTTATTATTATTTTTAAAAAAGCTATTTCTTTTTTAAAAAATAATTTTTTTGACTGTTTTTGTTTTTAAAAATTAAACAAACAGATGATATGTCCTCCTAACCAGCTTAATCTTAAAAGTGGTATTCAAAAATAGGCGATTTTTAATTTTTATCAATATTTTGATCCAATAGATTAAGAATATTTTTTGCAAAGTAAGTAAAAATAATATTTTTAACTTAACATTTAATTATATCTAATGAAAAATATCATAAAACATCGAAAAGTCTTGACAAATATTTACAATAAAATCAATTTAATTATTGTTAAAAATGTATGTGTAATTTTTAAAAAAATGTCGTTATACATTTTTAACAATAATTAAATCAATATTATCATGATAAATATTGTAACTTTTACAATACAACAATGATATTGCTAATATCAAAACCCAAGTGATCTTATCAATTTCATATAGAAACTTATAGAATCATTTCTATAACAATACGCAATTGGTTACTAAAGACACAAACTTCATTTACATATTGTAACTCTTTAAAAGTTTTAATGCAAACTTAATAGAATGCTTATTTATTGAAAAAGGCTGTTTGTATTTGAGTGTATTTTAAAAAAATTGTAGTCTCAAATCTTACCAACTATTTCATTACTCTTATAGATCACCTTTTAAGTTATTCTGAATCCGCTTTAAAAGATTAATTTTTAAATCTAAACTTTTATTATTTTTTAACAATACACCTTGCATTATCCTCAAATATATGTAAAATATTACTTTGTTAGTGGCTTAAAGGTATTATTGACTTGCAATGTTCAATTGCTGGATCACTTGAAAGGAAAAAATCTTACACTGTACCAATCAAATCAATTAGCTCTCAGTTTTCATCAACAACTCTTGTGATCAGTTCTGGGAATATTCCATCAGAAACAGTTACTGTAACTACCTCATCAATCGCAACTAGTACAACAACAAAATTTATCACAAGTTCTCTTGAAATAAGCAATATACAGAAAAATCAAGAAATAGAGTTTGAAAATCCTCAATCTGTTATCTGTAAAGAAGATGTTCCATTAACTGATAATGAGGTAATTTTTATTGGAAAAATTTTTTGGAAACAAAATATTGTTAGATTGTTTTGCAAAAAAATTAAGTGTTGAAAAAAAAAGAAGAATTTTTTTTTTTTTTGCATTAGGATTTGATGGCTCAAGACAATATAAATTGTAAGGTTGAAAGTTGTGTTTCTGTAAAAGAGGTATATTTACTTCTATTAATTTTTGGTTTTGTTGTTGTTCCAACAGAAGGTCTCCAGCCAAATTAAGATTGCAAACTATAGTTAAAAATTTTAGGGTTTTAAAGTAGAAGAAATTAATCTTGAAACCCGTTCAACTTTAAAGTTAGATTCTGAGCCACCATCTGCTATTGGTTTAGATGGATTAATTGTCAGTTCCCCTTCAACTGTTCCACAACTTCACTCAAAATTATATTCGGAGTGTAATGGTAGAAATGTGCAACCTCTGAAAATATCTAATCTAACACCTAAAGCCCCTTCTATAGTTAACTCTGGCAGCCATATGGTGAGCAGTATAAGCACAGAGGTTCTTAAAGGTTTGTTTTTACTATTGATATCATTCTAGTTATGCTTTCAAATAAAAGATTTAAAATTTCAGTAATACTTGTATTTTTGCTGGGATTGTAATGGCTGCTATGTTTTTTTTTTTGGCTAAAATAATTATTTATTATTGTTTCTGGAGGTAGTTTTTATGCTCTATTTCCTAACAGATCCAACCTTGTCTCAACTTGATGATCGACTTGTTCGGATTCTTGCATTCCAAAGACTTCAACAGCTAGTTGAGAAAAAGGTTCCAATGCTTATCTCTAAGAATGAAGTTTTTTTGAATTAAAGCATTTTACTCTTTTTTAAAATTCCCCCATAAAATATGAAATCATTAAATTTTCTGTTACATTATTTGAACAGAGCCAACAAATGCCTAAATTTAGCAAGCCTGGCTTATCTGAGAAAAAAGTTCATTTACAAACAACACAAACAAGTATAAATTTTTTTTTTTTTTTTTTACAAAGGAGAATTAATTTAGCAGAGGTTTTAAATTCACCTGCTCGTTTAGAGAAAGCTGTTGCAGTTTTGTCCTCGTTAAACGGACTAGCTCCTGCTTGTTATATGCGTTATATGACGATTAATGCAGGACAAGGTAAATCTGTTAATGTTGTGAAGTGCTTTTTTTTTTTTTAAGGAGAAAGTTACAAGGTTATTTGATTTCAATAGGTGCTGATATGGATTTATGTTTATCGAATTATGGCTTCTGCAATTATGTATCTGGTAAACATGCGACAATTTTTTTTGATAAGGTATTATTACTGTTTTTGTTTTTTTGATAAGGTATTTTTACTGTTTTTTTTTTTTTTTAAGATATTTTCTAATTTAAACTACTTGTTAAGACCTTTTTTTTTTTTTTAAAATTCCTTTAAGCGAATTTTTTTTTTATGTAGGAGTCGCGACAGTTTGAACTTTTAAATTATTCGGAACATGGGACGATAGTGGATAATGTTCTTTACTCTTGTGACTTCTCAGAAAAACTGAAACCTCACATTACTTCGAGTAATGCTAAATTCGAATCTAGATCCCAAGATTGCGAACAAAAAAAGAAAAAACCTCCAATAGGAAGAACAACGAAAGGTTTAGGTACCGAGTTCATAACTCGCAGCTGTAACTGTCGAGCCAGTGCGTCCAATTTGATTGGCGGAAGTGGTGCTGGCTGGGAAGGAACTGCTATTTTGCATCACGGCAGTTATATTAAATTAGGTTGTTTACATTTTGTATTCAGTATAGTTGAATGTAACAGCTATATTCTACCAGTGGACGATTATAACGCGTCTTCAAACCCACCAAACGAGTTAATTAAAAGTGAAAGCGAGGAATGTTCAACATTTAAAAATCAATGTGCAACGTGAGCTGCTATGAATGCAGAACATTAATAAATTGTTTTCTAAAGTTGTTTTAAAATTATTTTTATTTTACTTTTAAATATAATAATATCGGCAAATGTGAATATTTACCCTATAAACTTGCATATAACCCTTTTTTCGGTTTTTGGTTGCTTTAAAACTTTCGTTTTTACCCTTTTTCATTTTTAACCCTTTGAACTCCTAATTTTTTCTTTTAATTACCTAAAAGGCAAAACTTGACAAAATATATGTATTTTGCGTATTCGGAGTATTCAGAATGAGATATATTAAGTATTTAAAAGAAAAAAAAAAATACATTTGATAATTTAAATTATTTTTAAAAGTTGTGTTACTAAATTGTTGAGTCTAACTCGACATAGGAGTTGGTGTAAGAAATGTAATGTCGAGCCACACACTCGTTAAAAGGAGTGGAAAGACCTAATGTTCATTATTTAATTTTCTTTGGTCTTTCTCTTTTTTGTTTGGTTTTTCTCTTTTTTTTTTCTTTTACGTGAATAAAAAGCTTGTGCACAAAAAATGGAAACTTTGTTTTTGTATTTTTTAATTTTATATTCAATTTAAGTTTATTTAAAATCATTTTTACTTTAGTATAAAGAACAAATATTAGCAGATGGTTGTTGCTATGGAAGAGGTCGTTTCTTTCCCATGTTTTCCAAGAGAATGCCCTATGCAAATACTTCTTGAACAAAAGTCATCCGATCTGGTTACGTTGCAATATGATAAGCATAAGAGTGACACAAGTACGTGCCTTAATGAACCAGAAAAAATAATAATAAACTTTAATGAAATCTACTCGAAAAACCAGGATCGTGCTTCTTCAGAAAAAATAGTTCCTAAACAACTCTCTCTACAATCTGAAGAAGAAGAAATTAGAGAACGCCCATTCATGTGTCACGTTTGCGGGAAGAAGTTTCGCCAACGCTGTCATGTTGATCAACATTTGCGAACACATACTAATGTTCGACCTTACCAGTGCAGCTATTGTACAAAATCTTTCAAACAAAAAAGTCAGGTATAAATGACCATTACTTCATTTTGAAAATATGGTATATAGTTATTACTGAAATGATATTCGTTGAAAATAATTAACATATTCAACATTACTAATTTAATTGTAGAGTTTAATAAAACTCTCTTTTTTTTACTTATTCAGATAAACCAACATGAACGAATACACACAGGTGTGAAGCCATACAAATGTGGGATGTGTGCTCAAGCTTACCCACAAGCAACTCAACTTCGCTATCACATGAAAAGTCACTTAGATAATGGGTGTGATCAACCTTTAACAAACTTTGATTCAGAAACTGTTAAATCAAAAAGAGGTCGTCCGCCAAAATCTTCTATACCGGATTCTTTAGGTGAACTATATCCTAGCAAAGGAAGGAAAAACCGTAAAGCAGCGATCAACAGTAATTCTCGTGTTTCTGATTTTCGAAATGAAAATTTTAATTTTGTGAATGATCAAACGACTGTCGTACCAAGCACATCTACATTACCGCCACTAGCCTCTTGTTTACGAATAGGAAACATGAGTTGTCACTACCAACATGCTGATCAGTAGAAAGCAGTTTTGAATTGTGCTTTCATTATATTTCATTTTGGTGTTATTCGAGTGGATTGTGAATGAAAGACATTCAGAATTTGTTATTTATTATGTTAATCATGCTTCATTGCGATCGTTAAATCTTACCTATTCCTTATCGAATTAGATCTTTATATGCTATTACAATCAATTAAATAGTTTTTCCACTTTATTTCGGTACGATATAGTTACTAATAAGTTACAAACGGAAAGAAACCTAAGTTTAGCCTGCCTAAAAAAATTTCATAGCGGAATCATAAATAGAGTAAAGTATATGTTAAAAATAATATTACTTAAAACTACAAAATACAAAACATGTTTGAATTGAGTTTGAGATGTTCTTGCAAATGATTTTACCTCCTAGAAGGGAATTCACAAGTATCTACGAACGCAAAAAAAGTCCGCCTGATTTATTCATTTTCGTTAAACTTTTTATGTAAAAGTTTTGGTATTCACCAATTATTCTTACAACTTTCCCGTAACTTTTACGCGTAAACAAAATTAAGTAAAAACTTGTGATTTGTGAAAAGGAATCTCGTGATGTAATAACGACAATTTTTTTTTATTAAGTTACTTAAATCATTTTTTGTAAACTCTAATCGTCGACTCTTAAAGCTGTACAGAAGTTTTGTTACAAAAAGATTTAAAATCCTAGTTAAAGTGATGTATCAAATAACACTGATTAAAGTTTAAAAACGTCAAGATTACTTATGTTAATTCGGATTTCAATATTTTCTAGTCACACAAAAAATTTCTAACTTTTTTAGAGGTGTAATTTTTCTAACAGCAAGGACTACTAAATGAAAAGACGCTCCAAGTTTTTGACTTTGATAGTGGAGGACATTGGGTTATCACTAAACACTTATTTCAATGAATAGTAGTAAATTTTGTGTTGGGAAAAGTTTGTCCTCCTAAACTTTTTTGCTCGTCTTCCCAAATAATTTAGGAAGGAGGAGGGCACAATGTATGCACATTCACAAAGAGTATTATAACTTACCATTAAGTTACATCAAATTGAAAACAAACCAAAAGCTAACAAAATAGCAGACCAAAGTGGTCAAAAGTCAGCAGTCGAATTCACTTAGCAGATCAAGATTCAAAGTATATCCTAATAGGTAATTTCGATTCGAACTATACAATTTACTTGTGGGAACATGAAGAACACCCATTAAGAATTTTATAATTTAAACTCACAACTGAATAGAATACAATCAACTTAAAAATGGTAACCAAAGGAAAATAAATACCAAACCAAAGCACAGTGGGCCAGAATGCAGTTTTACTGGACAAAATTCGTAACTAATTTAATATTAGAGCTATATTCACTAAAATTAGTATGAGTACTAATATGTCTGCGCTTTTTATGAAGGTAATATTTTTTTATTTCGTTGCTATGGATACCTTTATTTTGCTTAGCAACAACCTACTTTTGTTATCTGTAGATATTTTATAAGTGCTATATTCACTGAATTTGGCATGAGTACCAATATGAGATCACACTTCTTATAAAAGTGATAATTTTTAAGATTTAGTTGTTATGGATACTTATACTGCTTAGTTACCGGATACTTTCCTTAGTTACAAAGTGGTAAATTGATATTTGAATATTTTATCGGATTTTTGACCCACCTATATTGAATAACAATTGAGTATTTAGGTAAATAATGTTTTAGGAATAATAAAAGCAAAAAAAAGTGTAAGAAAACATTATCAATTTCAAATTACATCAAAAAATTATAAAACAATAATATCGTTTGAAGATTGTTTAAGTAACTGTAAAACATCTGAAGGAAATGCTTTATGATTTGTTTGGTGTGATGTTGATTTACGCAGTGATGAAATAACAGGATCACTGGAAGCTAGGAGTCTATTAACAAGATCAGTATTTGTTGCTTTTCTGGATGTTTTTCGGCTGAAATTTTCGCGATAAGATTTGAAGTCTTTATTTCTAGCCTCTTGAGCTTCCTCTGATATAAGTCCGATGGGTAATGTAAAGCTTTTAATCATGTCATGTCTATGTATCAATACTTTGTGAACTGATTAAGCCATGTAATACCATGGATAAAGGGACACATATAGTCTAAAAGTGTCAAAACAATAATCCTTGAACTTTAAGCAGTCTATTTCATATCCTGAAGAGAGCGTTACTAAGATAATGCAAAATCTAAATATAAGGTTTTGATCAATACCCAGAATTTCAGCTGTTTGTTAATATGCTGCAAAAGCACGCCTTGAGCTATTGCCATCATCGCTTGTTCCAGAACCACCACTTTTAGGGAAATCAACAACAAGTCCCATTTTGTTCATAAAATCAGTCTGAATCTTTCGTTTAGCTACAGATGCCTTTTCTTTGTGTTCTTTACATCTTGCTTGCCACTTTCTTGTTTCTTTTTTATATGCAATGTGCAATACCATCTCAAAAAATCGAATCCATGCATGAAGACTGGAAAGACCATATTTAAACTCTCTGTTAAATTAATCTCTTAAAAGGTTAATTTAATCTCTGTTAAATTAACCTCATAAGAATTATGAATCTCATTTTAATACATACCCCCAATATTGTGTACTTAGCGCAATTAAAATACTGTTTAAACAACGTTAATGCAAAAGTGAGTTGTTGCTATGCAAAATTTAGTACCATAGCAACCAAGTTAAAACATACATAAAATCTGAACGGGGATTTAAGGGGACGAGCAATCAATTAAAACTCGATTGAATCATCATATAGCTCAAATAAATATAAGACAACACATGGCAAATTGTGGTAATTATTAGTTATTGTGCGGCAAAAAATAAGTTTCTTAAGAAATTTTTTTTTTTAATCTGTGATTTTCAAAATATAACTGAGATAATATGTTATGACAAATTTATTTCACACATTGGTTTTTCTTATCTCTAAATACTCTAGAATGACATGTACTAATTTTTTGTTTCGAAAACGTAGATGTAATTGAAATATAACACAACGTTGATGTCACCGTTAATTACTTATTTATAATTTTTTTTTTTTTTTTTTATCCTAATATTCAAATGCTTAGAGTCCTGGTAACTAAGGGATTTAATATAAATAAATTATCAATAAATTTCTCCTAATATATGTAGATACTAAAATTGAATAGGTTTTCAAGATTAGACAACTAAAATTTTTCCCATTTTGTCCACCTACTGGCCCACTGTGCAAAAGGAAAAAAATGCTAATAAAAGGGATATTTAAAAATATACGCTTTTAAAGAAGTATTTCTTACTATTGCACAAAAGGTAACCCAAAAGAAGCATGTGAGACTTACATATTTGTACAAAATATTTTCACAGGAACCAAAAGGTACTATTGAAAGCACAAGTTAACTTAAGTCATAGTTAATTTACTACACATTTCAACATGTCATCTGTCTTTTTATTTGACTTTGAAGACTTTTAGATTTTTACACTGAATGATTAATTCCCCAATACCTTGCAAATAAAATTAAACAACAAATAAAAGCTATTAACTAAACAACATAAAAATTGGAACAGTCACAGCTTCTACTGAATTTTTATTTCAACTGTTTATTTTTTAATTTAAATAAGAAACAAAAACGAAACCAAATTAGAAATAAAGTTAATCTGTTTTTTAAAAAATGATCTCACACTCATTTAGGGACAAAATTTTGGATATTTTACAACCCACATAAAATCAAAAATACAGAAAATATTCCTCCCAATCTAAACTCAAAAAGATATTACAGTTGAAAGGTTATAGAGAAAATTTTTGACTACCAGGCCATAAAGTTGAACTAGTAAATCTCTCTTTTAAGACATCCACCTCCTATACCCTCCTTCATTTCATAGAGAAAATTTGTCCTCCTCCAAGACATAGGCTTGTGCATAGGCGCTGAGTCCACGGGGGCAAAAGGGGCAGTGCCCCCCCCCCTCCCACGGAAATTTATGCACGGGGGGAGAGTTTCTATTCGCCCCCGTGATAATCCGTGATAATATATTATTAGTTTAATGCTGTAGCAGGTAGAAGCGCTAACAAGTTTGAATTGCACACTTTGACAAGCTTATTAAGTATCAATGCAATTTTTTGAACTCCTTTTAAGATTTTGCATTGACGGCTTTTTCTGGCAAAAATGTCAAGCCAGGAAGGTCGAAATTCCTAAGTTGACACGTACAAATGGCTTAACTACATGGTAGTGAATCCATTTTTTTGTAAAAAACTGAATTCCGGATTTTCGGAATTACAGGAGATGAAATCCGGAATTCCGGTTTATTTCCGGAATTATCATAGAAGAATTTAAAAAATATAAAGAAAAGAAAGTACATTATTTTTTAACATAAATGTATTTAGTTCAAAACAATAAAATTAAAACAAATTACAAAATAAGGAAATATTTCATATTAAAATTTTTTTGAACTACATAAATAAAATTGCAAAATGAAAGTTCAATTTTCATTTTGATTTTTGAAAAAGCTTCTTAAAAAGCACAAAATATCCAATGTTTTGTCGTTGAGCCTTGATCGAATTTTTGTTGAAAATGCTCCTGCAGCGGAAAAAGCGCGCTCTGACTCCACACTAGTTGGTGGAATTGTTAATAAACTTTTGTAAAGATCTTCCAAAAGCATTCCGCAGGATCCCCCTTCATCCCAAAATTTCATTTCACTGCGAATTTCGGAATGAATCGATGATTTTTGTAGAACTTTTGACCGTGATTCCGAGAGTGATTCCTTTATCTTTTGCTGAAGAATTTCCTGCAAGGATAACTGAGTTTCCAATGATTCGATAGGTTTATCGTCATCCATTTTAGTAGACTCAGATACTGTCGGGTCTATTTCTAAGAGTCATTTTTTGTAAGAATCAGGCAGTCAATGGAAGTGACCTCCTCCAAATTGCTTGAATTTTTTATATATTGATCAGAATATAGAAAAAACCTGTTGGGGAAAAAAAAAATTTCAAAAATGTTTCGTTCACTCGGAATCTGGGCTTAAATTTTTGAGATTTTTTTAAAAATTTTTAGAAATTTAGTTTTTGCCACCTTTGAACCCATTTTTTTCGCAAGGCAAAAAGTTGCACATAGCTTTTGTAGTTAATATCAGACGTAACCCAAAAGCTCTCTCCAAAAAATATAAAAAAGTTGCGTGACACTGTGCGCTTGGCTAATTATCATAGTTCAAAAGTACAAAATCAATCAGTTTTGTCAACTTTTAATCGGAGTTAATTCTAGCGGCGAAGTGTTGCACACAATTTTTCTTTTAGGATTTGAAATTATCAAAGGTATTGAGTCTAAAAATGCAAAGAAAGTTATGTGATACCTAAGGCCTATTAATATATTAAGGCTTGAAATTGGAAAAAAATGTTTTAGTATACTTACAAAATGAACCATTACGGCAGAGGCGCTTAGTTTTGTAAAAATGTAAACATATCCAACTGTCAATACAAAAAGGTCCTAACATAATAATAAAAAAAATTCGTGTGATTTTGTCACACGCATGATATAACATGAATTAAAAACTGAACAAAAATCTAACATCAAGATAACTATATTGCTAATTAAATAAAACATAAATCAAACATTTAAATGTTTTTCCATTTAAAAATTAGTTTTTCATTTATTAATAGAGTCATTTACACACATTATCCACCACATCACACATAATTTCTACTCTGCTGCAGTAAGTTTCTCTAAGAATAATGATATGACTGTATTATAGTCTTCTTCGGATAATGAATAATCGCCACAACCACTGATTAGAAAAGGAGCATTTACTAAACAGATAATTTTATCAGTTTGGTTATTTATCTCCTCGGTAGTAACTGGCCAGCGAAAAGTATTCTTCTCTTGCCCGTTAATCATACAATTAACTCTGATCCCAGTTATAGATACCTAAAAGTATTAGCGCAACATTTAAAATAATATAATAAAGAGTTTATGATTTGTTTAATTTTGCTTACATTCAATAAAACTTGTAAAGTCTTATATAATGTCATTCTGAAATTATTTTTACATTTTATTTATATTCCTTTTATTTTAGAGCACTGTTTTGTAAAACAAAATAAAAACTTGAAACTAATATATACTTTGAATAATATTACCTCCACAATATATCCAATATTCCATTGTTTTTCATATGCAACAGCAACCCAATCATTCACTTTCCATACAAGACAAATTTCTTTTGCAAGATTGGCGATGTCTTCCTCATATTTATTATCATCTTCATTGTCTCCTGCCAGATTAAAGTCATCATTTTCGCCATAAACTTCTTTGTTATCGTTATTCTGACTATTTTCATTATTTTCTGTTGTCGGTTCTACCAGCTTACCTTTTCTTTTCAGGTTACTAAATCTATAACAATATCAATTGTACATATTTTTAAACATATGTAAACAAACACACAAAATTATAACTTTCACCTAAATTTTAATTTCATATTTGTAAAAGAACTATTTAACAGTCAGAAACATAATCTAATTTGCAAAAGTTTTGATAGCAACAATGCCTACCTTGAAAATAAAGATCTTATCTGTTGGCTAGTTACATATTGATCAGGCGGAAGTTCTCTCCTCAGCTGCATGTGAACCTGCTCAGGGCTCATTTTATTACCTGATTCTTCTCCACGAATAAAGTATTTATACAACAGTTCTTTCTGCTGATTTGAAAATCTAAATGAACTTTGAACTGGTAATGCCCAACCTTGCAATAGAAAAATGTTCATGCAATGTGGTTTGTCTTTTACGGAAGCACTGTTAGAGGATGAAGAAATTGGCATATTTAGTTGTGAAGTAATTTTCATCTTATGAACAAACGAGTTGCGAACTTTATCCAATGATGTTAATGATTTCGGAACTGTATGAAGACCGGATAGCATGTGTTCTTCTAACTCAGCATCGCTTTCAAATGATAAAGTACAATTCATTTCAGTGCAAAATCTTAATGAATATAATTGCCTGTCACTTCTTTTCTGTTTTTCCTTAAGTGACTTGTTACGCTTAATTGAATTATCTGTTTTGCTATATGGCAACAACAACTTAATCGAGGGTTGAATTTTAAGATTTCCATACTCTTGTTCAATTCCCTCACCGATATTGAAATAACGCCACATCTTCATACTTTTCTCACCAAACTCAAATGAGTGATAGTTGCTAATGTTCTTAATCTTTGGTCCAGTAACTACAGTTTTATCATTGCTAATTTGAGCAACTGCTACTTTTGCATCTTTAGCGCCAAAACTATAATGCATAGCCTTGTGTATATCTTCAGCAGTCAAAAGATTATTACCAGAGTCAACGTAACTCCTTAAAATTGTCTTTACAACTGCACTCTCCCTGTCACATTGATCTTTTCCACAACAGGGTTCATTATAATCATATCTCAGCAACTTTATATCTCTCTCTTTGCATACATTGTAGATTGCTTCAGCTGAAAGATTTCCCTGATAGCAGCCGGCATTATCAGATTTGGTAAACATTTTCTTGATATGCGGTTGATCAATTCTGAATTGGTCTAAAACTGCAGTGGCTAACGAAACAACATCACCTATTCCCTGATCACACCTATACATTGAAGTAAAGTAAACACGTTTGAATAACTTTCCTGCTATTTTTATGAAGAATATATCCACATGTAAACTCATTCCTTTCTTGCCAAAATACTCTCTTTGGCCCTCTCTGTATCGAACCGGAAGAATTTTTTGACAAAAATTTTTAAGCCAGAAAGCAGTTTCATCGTTTAATTGCTTAAAAGCTTCGATTTTTGCCTTTTTCTGTTGAGAATCTCTCATCAGGTGTTTTATGTAGTTGAATACATCCTTTACTGCAATTTCCAAATCATAAATAGAATCAGCATCGTCAGAATTTTGAATTGTTAGTTCTTTGATCATCTCGATAGCTTTGCACAAATCATAGCAATCGGCACATACCACTTCTGATATCTCTGTGTTGGATTGAAGATTTTTTTCAGATGGATCTGATAAGGCATGTTTTGAGCTATGAGAAGAAATGTTTGAGTCATTGACACTACAATTGGTTTGATAACTTGTTTTCAAATACCTTTTTCCTTTTTCAAGGGCAGCTTCGAGAGATTTAGAACTAAATCTTTGTGCCAATTTTTGTAATGTTTGAAAACCATTCATGCCTGAAGCAGTAACATCATCTAATCCAGCTAAGCTTTTTCGACTTGAAGGTTTTATTGCATGCAATACTTTCCACAAACTTGAATCAGATAATGGTATATAATTGTTTTCACTACAACTTTTTCGATAGAACATGATAGCGTGGCTATATTTTGTCGTCAGTATTGCATGCACTATCTTTTGTTCTTCACCGCTGTCGTATTTTAATTTGGTTATTCCATAAGCAACATCATGCAAAATACCGCTTGTAAATATAAAGTCTAAGAAATGTTCACACTTTGTTTGATCAAGACTAGATCGGACGAATACTTTCTTCTCTGGAAATGCCAACCCTTTATGAGATGCATGCCATTTTCTTGCTGTTTCTATACGATGTTTGGTACACTCAAATGTGTTCATTATAAACTTTTTGGTATGGTCTAATAATGAGAGGTATGGTCTAATAATGAGAGGATAACTAACTTTCCCATGGAATCACTTTGCTTATATACTTTCTGAGCACGAATAATTTCAATTGGGAGAGGGCTATTTATTTCATCAACATTTTTACTGTTAAGAAAATCTATAAGTATTTCCTCTTGTCCAGGAGCAACAGCTTCCGCAAATTTTTTCTTTAATAAGTTTTCTAGGCGAACATACTTGCGTTTTAACTTATCTTTAGTAGTATCTTCCAAATATTCGAACTTCCTTTTTAATCTAAATTTTATTGGGCTTGCATTAAGAACCTCAGTTACACTCTCACGGCTTCTTAGAGATTCGTCCAAAATCTCCTGTGAAACATTAATTTCACCGGGATCAAATTCTTCATCTGAAGTAGCAGGTGTCATATATGTTTGTTCTTGTTGTGTTTGTGTTTCTGAACATAAATTGGTGTTTTTGTTGACTCTAGATAAAGCAGTTTCTTGCTTTAAATGGGTAAAACACAGCATTGCACCAACTGAAAATACTTCATTGTATCGCTTTGACATTGATATGACGACATGTATTGGTGACGCCCTTAAAGCGGGAGATTTTTTTCCTTTTATATTTAGATGGTGAGGATGAAAGCATGTTTTTGGAGGACTCCATGCAATACCAAACGTGTACCGGTGAAAAGCACATATTTGTTCATCCTTTTCAAGATTTCTTTTAAGTCTATTTGCAATAAGTCCTTTTTCTTCCCAAATATTATTATCGTTTAATCGCATGACCTAAAAACAATTTTTTAAACAATTAATAAGTGTGTCATTTAAAGCATTGTTTATAATCTGACTCTTCACGAAAAATGTTTACAAGTTTGAAATACATTGTTGTTATTATTAAAATACAATATTGCAAGAGTGTGATTAATTTAGTGATTATTTATTAAAAGAGTGAGGAATTAATTAAAAGAGCTATTTTTTTTTGTTTAAAGAACTTTGTCTCAAAATCTTATTGCAGAGAAGTTATAAAGTATGTAATTATAAAAATTATATTACAGTCTGCGTAAATTTAAAATACATAATTACCTTTAAGTTGATAAGGTGTTTCTTAACATCAACATCTCCCAGCTGATGAATGTAGAACATTTTGTTTATAATTTTATGTTTTTTGAATGATCCACAATTTCCTTTTGAAAAGCAACAACAGTTTTCATAAAAATATTTGTTTTGTTTCATACTCAACTAAAAACAAGTTCTATTTATGCAGCACCTATTTCTCAATAGCAATGATAAAATATCTACTCTATTTATGCAAATTTTAAAGATCGTTAAAATAAAGTTAAGACATTTTTATGGTAAAGTAAACAACCGCCCACTAACTTGTTTCTCCACAATCGTGATATCAGCGATTCTTCTTCCATTCGATCACCACAAGTTATTTGGTTATGACGTAAATTTAAATAATTCACTTCTGATCATGTATTGTTTTTTATTATTATTTATTTCAATTGTTATGATTTCTATATCATAGTCAGAAACGCTTAAATTTTTTCTTAACATTACGTGCAATGTTTTGTGTAATGCTAAATGCTAATTTTGGATGATAGAAATTTTATTGTGAGCGAAAACCTCATCTGTGTGTCCAAAAAATATCTCTTCGTACTTAATCATTTTTAACAATTTGTACCTTTATTTTTAACTTAATATCTAAAGATCACAGGAATTTTTTTTATTATTATGTTAGGACCTTTTTGTATTGACAGTTGGATATGTTTACATTTTTACAAAACTAAGCGCCTCTGCCGTAATGGTTCATTTTGTAAGTATACTAAAACATTTTTTTCCAATTTCAAGCCTTAATATATTAATAGGCCTTAGGTATCACATAACTTTCTTTGCATTTTTAGACTCAATACCTTTGATAATTTTAAATCCTAAAAGAAAAATTGTGTGCAATACTTCGCCGCTAGAACTAACTCCGATTAAAAGTTGACAAAACTGATTGATTTTGTACTTTTGAACTATGATAATTAGCCAAGCGCACAGTGTCACGCAACTTTTTTATATTTTTTGGAGAGAGCTTTTGGGTTACGTCTGATATTAACTACAAAAGCTATGTGCAACTTTTTGCCTTGCGAAAAAAATGGGTTCAAAGGTGGCAAAAACTAAATTTCTAAAAATTTTTAAAAAAATCTCAAAAATTTAAGCCCAGATTCCGAGTGAACGAAACATTTTTGAAATTTTTTTTTTCCCCAACAGGTTTTTTCTATATTCTGATCAATATATAAAAAATTCAAGCAATTTGGAGGAGGTCACTTCCACAGTTTCAGGAATTTGCCTGATTCTTAGAAAAAACGGCTCCTAATGCTACTTCACCACTAAGTCTTTGGATTAGGGATATGATAATTTTGGTTATTTCAGTTTTCGAGCGACGCAAAATGTTCTTGTGAATTTTGGTTTTACCCCCATTATGCAAATATTGAAGAACATCGGATACCACAGTTCTTCTTCGATTAATTTGAACTTCAAACTCTTTTTTCATTTCACGGCCAATTTCTTCATTCTCATCAAAATTTTCTAACACAAACGTAAATGTTGCATCCGCAGAAAGTAAATTTGCATCAGCACGGCATAACGCGTCTATGGCTAATTTTATAGGCTTCAAATTTCTAGAAACTGTAGATATTATATTCCATTCTGAATCATTCAAAAATGTATCCGCTTTGATATCAGTTATTGCCTTTTTTATTGAACTTTTCAAAAGATTAAAACGTTCTAACATGGACATCAGACTACTCCATCTAGTCTTCGAATCAAGCAATAGCTGCAATTCCTTTCCATGATCTTCCTTCACATGTTTTTGCAACACTTAATTTTTTAAAGGGGAACGTCGAAACATTCGAACAATTACCCGAACTTTCATGATTACATTTCGCAATGTAAACTTTTCAGTAATTTCTACATCACATTCATTTCTCGTCCCCACTTGCATTCCTTCATCATCACTTAAATCTTCTTCATCAGAGTCCAGATCTAGGACACTCTCATAATCATCTTCATCTACCTCTTTCTCTGTTTGTTTGTAGATCACATTTACAATTGCAATCTGAATTGCATGAGCAAAACACAAAATTTGTTCACATGGTAATAATCTACCCACTTTTTGCATCATAGAAGCACCATCAGTTACAATACACGAAATATCGTTCCTTATATTTAACTGAAATGATTCTAACTTGTCCTCTAACAATTTTACACAATTTTCAGCCGCAAATTGACCATTAATTCGAGAAAGACCCAAATTCCAGATATTTTTCGACCCATGAACGTTAACATTCATATAACGTCTATTTCGAGAGGACGTCCACTCGTCCAATGTTAGACTAAAGCATAAATTCTTTTTTAATTGATTAATTTCAGCAATTTGCAATTGTTTAATTTTTTTAGTATAATCCATCACGACTTTCTGTATGCTGGTGGGTGATTTTGGAATATCACCGAATCCACGCATTGTTAAACATTTTCTTAAATCGTTTGACGTACAAAAAACACGAAACGGTAAACCATCAGAAGCAAGCATTCTAGCTACTACGGCAGGAAAAGTTTCATCTTTTTTTGACTTGAAAAAATCAATGATCGTGTTCGTTTTTCTGGTTGTGCTCACAACACTATCGTTACTGTCAGATGTAGAAGCTGTTGTATTTTCATCAAACTTTCGCTTGTTCAAAACTGTGTTGTGTTTAGAACGAAGATGTGTGTGCATGGGAGTTGTACATCCACCCAATATCTTTAAAACTTGCTTACATTGCATGCATTTCGCCAACTGATTTGTTTTCCCTCGTAGAAAATATTTCCACACAGAATTTGATGAGCTTTCTTTTGAAATGTCCATAAAAGTTTCTTCAGATTTATCTACCATACTTGGGTTGGGATTTAAAACAATAACAATATAAGTCTACAAAATTTTTGAAACATAAAATTAATATAATGACTTACTTTGTCTGCTCTGCATACAATTTAATTTCTTAATGTTAATATTTCATTTAAAAAAAAATTTTTAATGCATTTGCAGTAGCCTAAGCCTACTAAAATTTAAATTTTTTGAATTTATAACAATGAAAGTACACAATGCTGCCATCTATAGTAAAAGTTCTTCTAAATTCGAAATTCTAAAAATTTCAAAAAAAAACTTTTGTTTTGTTTTTATGTATTTATTCCGTTTTAAAAATTTTAATTTTTATTACTAAAAACTGTTGTATTATACTACTGAATCCGGAATATACTAAAATCCGGAATTTGCGTTTTTGAATTCCGGATTTTTAAAAATTCAAAATATGACGGAATTTCGGAATTCCGAAATTCCGAAATCCGGATTTGGATTCACTACTACATGGCGTATTTATAACAGGCATATTCACCGTGTGGATGACGTCATAAACTGGAGGGGAGTTTTTTTGAACAGAAAAAAATTAACACCTTACTCTTTTCTTTTTTTTTAATCAACAATGCAAAATAAAATACAATATATATATTTTTAATCAGCAATATGCAGTAAAATACAATATATGCAGTAAAGATTTAAATAAATATATATATAATTATCAATTTATATATTTCAGGCATCAGAAAAAAAGATTTTTTTCTTTGTTGGCCTGTGTTATTAAGAGCTATTGTATGAGAAATCTAGGCAAAGTCTGGAAGTGATGTCTTCAAATTGCACTCATTTTTAGATATTTTGTAAAAAACAATGAAAGTAGGCCATTGGTAATTTTCTATTTCTAAAATTTTTGTTAATTTCGGAGATTTTGGGTCCCAAAATTTGGTCCGTTTTGAGAAAATTTTGCGCATGGAGTGCTAATTGCTTTGAGGAGTAGTTTTAGCAACATGAATATGACAGAAACATTTCTTTTTAATTTTTTTACTAATCTGGGTAGATTTCTACAGTAAAAGTAAAAATTCAACATGATTACATTTTCAGTAGTCTAGAAAATGTTGTCCGAAACCACAACATTTGAAATTTAACCCTAACTTTGAGCTCTAATATCTCTTTAGGCCAATACTTGCACGTAGTTTTTTTAGGTGTTTTTGAAAGACACAAAGATATACATTGATTTTTCGGAACAAAAACCATGTGCATGCAAGGACCTGGGAAGGAGTAACCTGCCAAAAATCACTTTTTGCGTTCAACGCGCTTTGATAGATTACCCATAATAACCGTGGCCTTAGGTCCACCATGAACAGTATAAGTTATTTATTTTCCTTAAATATGCATCTTCCAATATCTGAAAAAAAATCCATGTGCTCTAGTGATAAAAAGCCTACAGAAATCCTAGAAGTAGCCTAATTTTGCCAATTTTTTAACAAAAAAAATACCCTAGCAACGGTGTAGATATACTTAGCAACGGCTACTTTACAGCCTTATTAATTAGTACTGCTATTTAAAATTTTGATATTATGCTTTTTTTAAAGGAACTGTACAAGAGAACTTGAAAAAAACACATATAGCACTTAAAATAAAAACAAATAAAAATTATATATAAATAAATACAATGTTCTATCTAATATAATATATCATATCAGGTAGAACTTTGTATTTATATATATATATATATATATATATATATATATATATATATATATATATATATATATATATATATATATATATATATATATATATATATATATATATATATATATATATATATATATATCACCAGAAGAGAAAATAGCAGCTCGATTTGGATCACGCATACGTACATCTGCATAAGGGCTATGAACATTAACAATTCTCCAAAATTCATTTATTATTGAAAGAAAATAGATAGTATCATCAACATCTTTTAATTCTGGATGACATTTTAAGGCACACACTGTTTCTTCACAAAATACTTTCAGACGAGTTGAAACTTTTTGCCTTTCAATTGGTTTGGGAAACACAGCAATGTCAGTAAGTTTAGACATTTAAATCATTTGATTTGATTCTAATTTATGTAATGCTACAATGTGAGACCATTTAGCAACTTTTTTTTCCTTTTTAACAAAAAAAAACTCAAGTTCTTGAGTTTTTTCAGTTATCCAATTATTGTGAATATTTTTTAAAAGGTGTACGTAATCATATAAGAGATATATATTATCTTTTGTTCGCCAAGGTACACCATCTGTCTCAAATTTCTTGAAAAATGCCTGATTTATCCTGTTACCATCACAAATTATAGATACAACATTACCACCTGCTGCTTTTATGGCAGATAAAAGAAAGCTAGTTTGTTCAAAAAGAAAATTTGAATCGACTTTACACACAGGAAGGATTTTGCATAAAAATTTGGGTCCGCCAAACAAAGCTACAACCATAAAACTTAAAACAGTATTAGCAAGAACACTTGGATTGTTAACTGCTTTTCCAAAAACTGTTCCCCCATAGTACAGCAACATAGTCTTAACATAAACTTCATCTAATAAAAGAATACAATTTTTATGTCTAATATCTTTTAAATTTGAAAAAACCTTTTGTAGATAAATATCCTCATGAATAGACTTCACTTTAGATGTTAGTATTGTTAATGTTGTAATGCTAGGAAGTTCAAAGTCTTCTCTGAGACGATTATATGTAGAACGTGACATTGCAAAGTACTCAAATGCTCTTACCATTGTTTCAACAGAATACTTTTTATCAGTAAAATATTTATCACCCATTGAAAAAAGTTGCTGTTGAATAATATTTTTTTTACTACTTATCTCACAAGTATTTAAAAATCGAACAGCTTTTGTAATATGGGACCATCTATTCAATATGGTAATTCTGTTTTTTGAGAGAGTTTTTATTATACAACTAACTCCACAATGAAATAATTCATAATGAAAATTATTATCTACTTTCAGAACAAACAAAGGTACACATGTGTTATGGAAGAACTCTAATGATTGAATCAATACTTGATTCTCTGTTTTAATATTAAATAGTATATTAACTCCATTAAAGTTATAGTTTTCAATGTTTGCTTTCAGATCATTAAACGATTTTATAACATCTTTAAAATTGAACTCAGTAAACTCATCAGGTTACAAACTTCTAGTTACTGAATGAGTTCTTGAAGTAGTTCTGGGACAAGCAGATGGCTTAGGAATTAAACTTGGTTTTACACACGTAAACACAGATGGATCACGAGGTCTTTCTTTGCCATAATCTTTTGTTGAAACGTATCCAACAGGCCAGTGCCTTTCACAAACAACGGTGTCTTTCCTATCTGGTATATTGTCTCTTGGTATAACAGCCAACCACTTTTTTCTTTCTTCTGGTGTTCGAGGAAGGCGAAAAGTTTTTTCTTTGGAGCTTCTATCATAATTTCCGTTGCAATTTGTGACACAGCATTTACGACCTATGTTTATTTTAAATATTATTGATTACTTAAAAACTTTGACTAAATAATTTAGCAAGACCCTTCAACGCTTCACAAGTATCAAAATTAAAAAATACAAAATGTTCGCCTCCAGTTTTTGACGTCATCCGCACGGTGAATAGGCCTGTTATAAAGTACGCCATGCTTAACTATGACAAAGACAAAAATAAAACTTTCGGTTCAATGTCAAAGAAACGAAACTAACGTTTATTCAAAGTTTACCAAAGAAGGCTTTAATAATTGGGAAAAAGCTATTGAAAGATTTAATATTCATGAAAAATCAGCAAATCACCGATAAAATATTACCAAAGAATCATACATAGATAAAGATATAAATATATCTTCACAAATTTCATCCTCACACCAAAAATGTATGAAGAAATTAATAGAAACTCTCAATAAAATTATTTTCACTTTCGAAAATTATTTTCGCATTTACTCGCAAGACAAGGACTAGCCATTCGAGGTCAAACAGATGATTCGCAATTGAGTTCTTGGTTACAGAAAACGAAATATAAATGGATTTTGCATGAAATAATAAACGAATTTCTTCAAATAATAGCAAAATAATCAGAGTTATTACTGCTAAAATTAAGAAAGTTAAATATTTTTTAATAATGCTTGACGAGTTTTCAGATATATTTGTAATGGAACAGGTTTAATTGTGTGTTCAATCGGTCGACCATTTCAAGTTGAACACATTTCAAGTTGAAGAATATTTTTTAGGTTTTTACGGAACAGACAAAGTTGATTGTAAAACCCGTTTGAAAGTGGTTTGTGATATGTTAACCACATTAGATTTACCCATAAATGATTTAAGAGGGCAATGCTTTGATGGTGCGAGTAATGTTTCGGGAGTTTAATCATAAGAGCCATCGAATCTAGAGCAGAGATATAAGAATATTGAATATAGATTATCGAATATTGAGTATACGGTCGTTTATTATACGCAAGCGCAGTAGAGTTAAAAATAATTTAAAATTTTAAAAATCGCTACAGATGCAACCATTTTAAAAACTTATCATTGACAACGAGTAACTTGTTTAATTTTAGATAATTAAATAGGCTTTTAACTATTTTTTTAAATGAAATTATTGTGAAAATAACTTTCACCTGTACTAAGAAATGTTTTAAATAAAATACAAGACCTCTGAATGTGAATAAAATCTACTTTCCGCTAAAGCTACTTTAACTCTTTTTGTTTATAATCTTTAAACCTTTTTTAAAAAAAATTTGAGCATAGCAATTTTTAAATTTTTATTTATTCAGCAAGATGAACCTTTTATCTTTTTTATATTTTTTGCTTATATGAGGATTCAATTTTTTTTTGCAGCGTTAAAATAAAATCTTAATCGTTAACTTTTTGTAACCTGTTACTACGGTACTCTTTTCCGATGTATATATATATATATATATATATATATATATATATATATACATCGGAAATATATATTACTCGCACCATCAAAGCATTGATAATATATATATATATATATATAATATATATATATATATATATATATATATATATATATATATATATATATATATATATATATATGTATATATATATATATATATATATATATATATATATATATATATATATATATATATATATATATATATATATATATATATATATATATAGGGGGTTACTACAGTCGAGGAGGTACATTTTGTACATTTTTTTTTCTTGTTTAATTTATCAAAATACCTGTTTTTAAGCACTAAATTTAAGTAGATTTGATCATGTTTTTATTTCTGTTTTAGAAAAGACCACTCTACAATTCTTTGTAATAACTGTAACATAACTATTCAGGACAAATTCTAAAATAAATTAAAAAAAAAAAAAAATCAAGCTACATCGGCATTTTTATGGTTCGACTCGCCCTAGTAAAATTGTGATAAACATTTACATTTTAGGTGTTATGTTCATTTTTAAATATTTTAAGTTGTTTCATTGGATTCGTGGGCCCAAAATATGTAAAGGTAGAAGTTTTCAGCTTTCCAACACACATATAACAGAAGCTAGGACCAAAACCATTTTTAAAAATGGCGGTTTTTTGTTGGTTGGAGGCAAACTTTAAATAGCTATATCTTAAGAACCGATTGAAATTAGATGATAAAGTTTTCAGGATGTTCATAATTTACTAAAATCTGTAAGTGGTTTAAAAATCAGCAAAATCTGAGACTTAGGGTTGCATTTTCAAAAAAAATTGGATATTTTCACATGGAATTAAACTGCTTTGATGCAGGCAATACAGTTGATTTATTAGACGTTATTGACTAAATCGTAAGCCTGGAATAATAACATTCAAAATTTTGATCATACATAAGAGTGTACATAAATATATAATGTATGTATGTGTATGTAGATATATATTAGGACCTTGCGAATTGCTTCGATTCGATTCGCAAATCAAGTGTTGCTTTGATTCGAGTCGAAAAAAAAAAGATTCAAGTTTTTTTGAATCATATTTTATTTTGCGAATGTTGCTGTTTTTTTAGATTTCTAAAGCTGAAATGTAATTGAAATGGGTTTTTTATCCCGGGTGGAGTAAGAGTAAATGAAAACAGTTCGAATATCACTTTTAAACAAACGTCGAAAATATAATCAGGGCAAAAAGAATTTGTTCAAAGAAATATTTTTATCTTTTTGGAAAAAAAAATGCTTAACAAAACAAAAAATGCCAATTTGCAGGGCCCTATATATATATATATATATATATATATATATATATATATATATATATATATATATATATATATATATATATATATATACATACATCGGAAAGGAGTACCGTAGCAACAGGTTACAAAAAGTTAACGATTAAGATTTTATTTTAACCCTGCAAAAAAAATTGAATCCTCATATAAGCAAAAAATACAAAAAAGATAAAAGGTTCATCTTGCTGAATAAATTTAAATTAAAAAATTTCTACGCTCAAAAATATTTTTAAAAAGGTTTAAAAATTGTAAACAAAAACACTAAAGTTGCTTTAGCTGAAAGTAGATATTATTCACATTCAGAGGTCTTGTATTTTATTTGAAAAATTTTTTCGTACAGCTGCAAGTTATTTTCAAAATAATTTCATGAAAAAACTAGTTAAAAACCTATTTAATTATCTAAAATTAAACAAATTACTCGTTGTCAATGATTAGTTTTTATAATGCTGTTACCGTAGCCATTTTAAAAATTCTTCAAGTAATGTAATTACACTGCGCATGCGTATAATAACTTTCCTCTTACAAACGACCGTGAGGATAGAATAATATCGAATATTGAGTATAGAATAATATCGAATATTGAGTATAGAATAATATCGAATATTGAGTATAGAACAATATCGAATCTAGAGCATAGAGATAACAGCCATTGAATCTCGAGCATTATTTGTAAACTGTCAAGCGCATTCACTAAATCTCGTAACCCAAGACTTTATGAAGAATGTTATCGATGTAAGAGATATTCTTCAGCTTACTAGGGAGTTACTTACGTTCATTCGCGAATCACCGAAGAGACTTGCTTGGCTCAAGACATTTCAGCAAGAAAGTGACTATTTGTCCTTGAGATCGTTTGTCCAGAGTAAAAGTTTACATTTAAAAACATACGCTGATATTATTGATACATTGAAAGACATCATTTACAACAGTAAATGATGTCTTTACAACTAAAAAAAACTCTGTCATGTGGGAAGATTTAAAAGAGAAATGGAAAAATCGTAGTTTAGATAAACCTAAACATCTAAGGTAAAGAAAGATGTCAATTAAATTTGACTGTGGATTGACAGAGCCGGACACTTTCACTGCAAAAAAGCGTTACAATAAAGTCTACAAGGAAGCTATTGGTTTGTTCTAGGCAGCCTAGCATCAAGGTTTACCTTTGACTCCCAATTGTTGTTATTGAATACAGTCTTTTCTAATTTAAATATAGATCAACTTAAATTGCGTAGAGACATGTTTCATGACATAATTGAAGCCAAAATTTAAAAGTAGCATCTTTTATGGACGTTTTAAATGTTTTGAACAGTCATGAAAATAGTATGACCCATCTAACAGAGCTAAAAAAATGCATGCACTTAATTATGACAGTTTCAATAGCAACATGTACTACAGAGAGATCATTTTCTATGTTAAGAAGAATAAAGATAGATTTAAGAAATGCAAAGACCCAGAAAAGTTAAAATCACTTATCAATTATCAGCTGTCACAATGAAGAACTGAATATTCTGGATATGGGGAAGATTGGTAATGAATTTGTAAAAAAGACAACCATTCGAAGCAATACTTTGCTATAAAAACTATTAGTTCATAATTTAATAAAAAATACCTCATTTTTAATTATTCATGCAGGAACATCTTTTTTTAAGTTCATCAAAATTTCAATTTGTTATCACTTATACTTTGAAAAATTATGTGCACCTTACCAAGTACCAATCTCATATATTTCATCTTTTTATTGCGTTTCAAATAGATAATAGCCTCTTGTGTTCTTATTGAAGTTAGGGGTCATCCATAAATGTAAACATTTGTTAAATTCAATTTATTCATGGCTTAAATTTTTTCTGACCCCGGTGGCATTATCCACTTCCAAAGTCCGACTCAATGAAAAGATAAGGAGGAACACCATTAAAATTATTTGAAATCGAAAGTTGATGTGAGCAATAAGAACACTTTTTTTAAGAAAAAAGTTCAAGACTACGTCTTCACCTACTTTTGAGAAGTAGAGATCATTAATAGTTCTAGTTGAACTTCGCATGCACAATTGATTATTGCAAACTACTTGTGACTCAAAAGACTAAATTGGCTTAATGAAATTAATGAAATGCCCATTTCAGTTCCGAATGTACAGATCGAGTGATTTCCATTTTCGTCTTGAGAAACACAAAGCTTGCAACCGTCTAAGAGCGTCTACTTTTTGCTTTATTCCAATCATTGGAATCAATAAACCTTATTATAGAAGCAATTTTTTCTTTGATATCAGAGTTTTTCAAATTAATTAACATGTTCTTAGACAGCTTGCTTGAAGTCCAAAGCGCGAGTAAAAAATAATCAATTGTACATGTGTTAAATAATTTATTTGGCTTTTTAAAATTTGATTTAATAAGCTTTCCTCCCCATTTAGGAATATTACTAAAAAAACCACGAGTTTTCACTTTTTTTTTCGTTAACTTTTAATTTCTTTGGACTGACTACATCCTGCTTATTAGACAGCGAACGCTTTTTACTCTTGATAGATTTATCTTCATCTGTGCTTAAATGATCATCAAATGACTCAGAAGAAGAAACTAAATTAATTCTAGGTTTTTTTTTTAAAAACTTTTTAAATTTTTTTGACTCATAAACTTCATCTTCCGAAGTTTTAATTTGTGTAAACTTTGAAGTTTCTGGTTTAGCCTTATTAGTAAAAAAGAATGTTAGTAATCCAGCTGGATTCGGAAGCATCTCTAAGTACTTTCCACATGCTAAATGATAAATTACGCTAGCGATATGCGCACAGCAGCCAACAGTTTTCATGCCGATCTTACAAGTACAGTACCATCCTTCGATACCAGTTTCATCATTTGTATTAGGTAAATATTGTACGTACACTTTATACTTTGTAGACCCGGAATAACGAGATCTGATAATTAGAGAAAGAACTTTTGATTTCCCGATCGATTGAACAATTTCATATATTGCCAATTCATATTTTCCTTTACTGAAAATATTCAGAAATGTAGTTTAAGCATTTTCTAAGTTGATATGAGCCCAAAGTGATGTTGTTTTTTATTGTTTCTTCAGAAAATTTAGGAAAACCAAGTACAAGTGTTGTTTCATGTTTACAAACTTTTTTTGTTTAGTTTTTCAGTTTTGACCAGCTTTTCCAAACCTTTTTCTAAATGAAGCTTTACTTTCATGTTATTAATAATTTTTTGTTTGTCATCCTGGTCTGACTAAAGACGCTTGAAAAATCTATTGATAAGGGATATTGCAATTCTGTAGTCGGTGAGTGTGTGAGGCAAACATTTATTGCGCACTTTATCTAAGGCTCTGAAAGATGTTTTTAGAAATGAATTTGTGACTTCGATAACCCAACGACACTTGGTAACCATTCTAGATTGATTAGCTTGTAATGTTGTCAATTGTTCTTGACCTTTTTCTACACATGCAAGCATTTTTGGCTACAAATTATAAGTATTTTTTAAGTTATCAAGACAGTCTCGAAAACCTCTATCAAATAATGTCACCAGGATGAAGCAATTTTATAAGATTTTCGTCACCTAGAAGTACATCATTCATGATTGAAGCATCATTTTTTGTTGCCTCGTGAAGTCCCAACACTTCGACAATTTTTCCATTTGATATAGAAAATAAAAAAAAGTCTAACCAAATGTGTTTTTTTTTGTACGCTGAATGTTTTTTGTTGAAAATAGTTCCGTCGACAACTAATATCAACTGAGATTCTTTATTTTCTCAATTCGCTGTTATTTGCTAACCATTCACTCCTTGTTAAGTGACCTACACCTAAATTATTAAGGATGAAATCTTTGACAAAAACATCTCTTACTTGTTGCAAATATCAAGACACTTTAAAACGAGAGTCATTAGGCCGGGTGAATAAAAATGAGCAATTGCTTTTACTCAGTAATTGGTCAGCTTTACGTGAATAGAAACTTCAACAACTTTCCTTAAGTTTTTATTCACGTAAAATTGAGCAATTACTGAGTAAATTGCTTACCTTTACTTGAATAAAAATGAGGAAAACTGCTGAAGTTTTAATTCACGTAAAGCTGACCAATTACTGAGTTAAAGCAATTGCTCATTTTTATTCACCCGGCCTAATATCAAAATAATCAGCGACAGTGTATTGATCAAGGCCAGTTTTAAGCCAAAACAGAAAGATGGCTTTCACACTCCTTTCTTTTTATCTGAACAAATATCTAAAAGCGCATTTTGAAATTTGTATTTTAAGAAAATATTTAAATAAGACATTTAGATATCTTCTTAAGGAACTAGTTTCAAAATGCGTTTTTGATTATTTTTCATATAAAAAAGTATGTCCGTTTTTCAACTAAAGTATCCAACGAACCTTCACTATTGAACAAAAAGTTTGATGCCGCGTTCGTTATAGGGAATGTCAATATGTAATTACTCTGCAAAAGTATTTATAAACGTAGAGTTCTTTTGTGATCTTGAAGTCAATGGCGCTAAAAACTCAAAAAAAGATAAAAAAAAAAAAAAAAAAGTCCCGTGTTTCTCAAGCAATCTTATAAAACCAAAACCCGCTTTAACAGGTAAAAACTAAGATACGCTTTGTGTCTAATATTTAAGACTTTTTTTCGCATTTCTCAACGCATTCAATATTAACATGTTTTCACACTATTTTTTTCTTATAAAGTTGATGCCTTCGATAATTGTATGTAAAAAACATTAAGTGACCGTTAAATTTATTGCAGAAATTCACGATTTTGGATTTGGATTATTTTTTTTAGGTACTAAGATTTTTAATTACTTCGAATGAAAATTTAAAAATCTTCGCTCTTTTTTCTTTTATTGTAGATTTAACTGACAAAGGAATCAGTGTTATCAAGTGCATTCTGTAATTGTGACTTCGACTTTTTCGCTGATGGCTCTAAAAGAAAAACAAAATTTATAGCTCATCATGTCCACACACAGAAGTTAGAAAGAAATCAAAGTTCTAAAATATTTAGAGATACGGTAAAAAAATAAAAATATTTATATTTTTATAATTTATAAATTTAAATTTTTCGTTGGTGACTGTTGCTGCTATAGCCCTAAATAAAAATTTAAGGCCATAACCTTTTCATTAAATCTATTTTTATTAGATTTAATATATTAAAAAATTTCATAAAAACTATTTTGTTTTAAGATGAAATATTTGGATATTTACAACTCTGACGAGATAATAGCACTAATATTCAAGATACTGCATTTTAATGATTGTCATTTAATTTCATTTTTTAGGTTGTCGGTTGATCAGAACAATAACAAAATTAGGAGGTCAACACTTATGAACATACAAGCTTCTCTTAGTACAAGCTGAATTATCTCTAAACGCACAGAACTTGTATTTATCAAGAACAATGCACAATTATTAAATCTAGATGCAAATATTTAAATAAGAATGTATTCCATACTTTCTGGAAATGAAACATTGTATTTAATGTTAGATTCAAATATGACCAAGGCTGCATTTCAGCTTTACAAAAATGCTGCAATTGCAAAACATTGTAACCTACATCCTTCATATAAAAATAACAAATCATCAAACTTTTGTATTACCTTAACGACATGATTCTTTACTATATTTCTAACATACCACTGCAAAGTTTATGTGACCATACAGCACAAAGATTTTGTCAAGTTCAAAATGATGTTATGTATGATGGAACAATTTGAACTGGTTACCTTCCATTAAAAAATAGACTTTGATAACTCTACAGGCGAAAGCACATACAAATAGACAATCTCTGTTGATAGTCTCCGTGATTTAATAAAGAAGAGCTAATGTTAGTAACTTGCCTTGTTACACTTCAGATAAAAACTTCTATTGGAGAACTAACCTGTTATTTGAAGGAACCCATAACCTTCATCTGCATTATATTTTCGAGCTTTAAGATGTAAATGATGAGAAATCTACTATTGCAGAATTACTATTGTATTATTTAATGGCAAGTCCATTCCAATCAGGCATAATATTCAAGTTACTAAGATAGATGGCAAAGCCTATATTGCTTTATCAAATGTAACAAGTTCCAGTCAATGTTGTGATATATGTAGATATTCCTCAAAAGACATGAAAAACATTGACAAAGTTATGAAACTTCCCTATTCATCGGATCGACTGCAATACGGATTATCAACAATTCATAAATCGATAAATAATTCAGTGTCTTGTCTGATAAAAATTTTTTTTAGTGTCTTATTCATGTTACACAAAAGTTGCCAATCAAACAATGGCAAGCAAGAGGAGCCGCAGAGGAAGTTCTTGACAAAAAAAAAATTAATATAAAAAAGACATTCTTAAAAAATTGAAATTGTTGTTTACTACCCGAAATGTGGAGAATTAGAAACACCAAATGACAATAACACTGCTCGATGAGTCTTTTTCAAATGAATTTGAAATAAATGAAAATAAATTCAAATTCACCGAAATTACAGGAATTAAAAAAGAATTTATTGTAAAGTTGCACATAACCCTAACTTGTTTATCAAGTGGATTTTAAACTAATATCAGCAGATAAAACCTATTTTTAATCTTTTTATTAAGATTTTCTTTTAATTTGACATTTTTTATGTTTTTTAAGGTTTCAACAATAAATGATGACGCTTGATATTAACATTTTATGGTTTGTATTCTTAAATTATAACAATTTTAATAAAAATTTTGACACAAAGGTTTTGACTCACTGTACACCATTATTCTTGTTACTTCAAGAAATTTACCATATACTCAAGTGTACTAAGGCGGGAAACCAGTTTTTTTCTAAAAAAAAAAAGCCGAAAGCTTTAGTTAAATTCGATCGGTTGTTTCGTTAATAACTTATGCATACCGCGGTAAGCTTCGCTACCGAGAACTTTATAATTTATGCAAACCGTATTTGGCGTCAATAATTTCTTTTGTATATATAAGCAATTTTTTAAAAAACAGTTCTGTTGCGAATGACGCGTAAGATAATTTATATAATAAATTTACCGAAAACTACAGCCGAGAGTATTGAGGAAATATAACCGAGTAAAATACAACCGAGACTCTTTTTTATTACATTTATCTTTGGCGCAACCGAACCATAATTTATTTATAAATTTTTATTACTTTTTAGTGAACACGACTGAAAACTGTGCACAAAAAGTACGTGACAAACGTTATCACTTTTGTTTTTGTTCTATAAAAAACAAAGTTTTATTATTGTAAAACAAAAAAAAAGATGGTTTTTATTTAATTTTCGAGCTCTATGTTAATTTAAAAGGCTTTGTCACGATGTAATTGTATGGCTCAAAGCTCAACGGATATTCTGAGGCAAAATTTAGCCGAAAACGAGCGCTAATCTCTGTGCGCGGACAGGTTTTGTAGTAAATATTGGCTACTTTCTAGCGCCTATCCTATCTCGTAGGTTACTTATAAAATATATATTTTAATTGCATCAAGAAATTCATCAAAAAATCTTTCCAACGGTACCAAATATGTGGCATTTTGTTTAACATTTAAACAAAATATCAACTATAGCATAAGTACAGTTTTTGTTGAAAAAATCCTGGTTTCCCGCCTTAGTTCACTTGAGTAACTGAAATGATTTTCAAAGTCGCATCGTACAATTTCAAAACAAGATATCAAACGGGACATTAATGAGCACTTAATAAAATGCGAATATAAAAAAATGCTTCAATATAAAATTGATAAAATAACTGATAAATACTTCTTAAACACTCTAATGAGAATATTACATGGTTTGTTTAAAGAAAATCTGTCAAAAAAAATGTCTTTTTAAGTACGAATTTAGTTCTAGGATTTCCTTTTCTTTTCACTTCAAATCAGAATAATTATTGATTTTTAAAATTTTGTGCGTTAAAAAACTACAATAATTTCAGGAAAATCTATACAATTTTAGGCAATAAAAACCAGACTGTTTACTGTTTTACATGGAATTGGTTTTTGAATTATAAATTTAAACTGATCATGCTGGTAGGTTTTTATGTTTAAACCCATTTAAAAAATTTCAAACTTTACAAACACAATATACGACTTTTATATACTATTTCTAACTTATTTTGAATGCTATCATTATTACACGATTTTCTTGCTGATTTTAATTCTTACCTTTATAGAGACTTTAACCTAGATTGAAACAAAACAAAAAAAAAAAAACAAAAAAAAAAAAAAAAAAATCGCAATCCCGGTTTGAAATAAGAAATTTAATACAATCCTGGTTTAACTTTTATATATTTTTCTGTTTCAAACCCGATTCAGGAAGAAAAAAAATTAATAATTTAGTTTTTAATAAAAAACATTTACATTTAACAAACTATTTTTCAAAGTTTAAGTTTCACAACCTGACTATGTTTTTTACCAAATGCATAAAACCCAACACCTAAGTAGCCTCTCGTTAGATACCAGTAACGTAGAGGGCCTTGGTCCACTCCAAGAAAATAAAAATGTTTTCCTAAAATTGTTTTCTTAACGATTTTTCTCATATCTTTATACTACTATCGATAGATTGCAAACAACTGGTAAGCTCAGTACACTTGCTTCATTTTTTTAAGCCTCTATTATTCATCAGGTTCTTACACCTAAAACCTACAAAAATATAGAGGTCCAAAATTTCATCCCGTGTGAAAAAGAATCACCATACACCTCCCGGTTAAAAAAAACTGAGTCCAATGCAATTTTCGAAACAACAATTGAAAATTTTTCATAATAAATGTTGAGAATATTAAGTGCCTATTTTACCTGAGGATTCATGATAAAGTTCAGCAGTCTTTTTTCTTAATAAATCAACACTATCATCATCTTCTGCCCACTCCAGTACTAAACGACGACCATACAGATGGGTACTTTGACAAAGAGCTTTGAATGCTCGCTGGCATATGCAAGAAGAAAAAACAACAGAAAATTTTTTTAGATATACTAAGGTTTTTATTCATATGATGCATTTTTCAGATAATAAAAAAGTATATTTACTTTCGCATCTTGTTTGGTGATGAAATCAATAAAAGCAAACCCACGATGAGAACCAGATATCTTTTTTGGTAACCGCAATGATTTTATGTGACCAAATGTACTGTAATTATAAATATAGTAACTACTTAGTTACACTCACCTGAATAAATCACTCAACTCCTTGTCAGTGGCTTCAAATGGTACATTACGAACAACCATTAATAAAATAAAGTAAATACTTAGTTATATTCACCTGAACAATTCACTCAACTCCTTGTCAGTGGCTTCAAATGGTACATTACGAACAACCATTAATAAAATAAAGTAACTACTTAGTTATATTCACCTGAACAATTCACGCAATTCCTTATCAGTGGCTTCAAATGGTACATTACGAACAACCATTTTACTGCTCATTTGTTCTTTTCCGTAAGCACGCTTTCTTGATGCTTTAGGTATGCTTAACAGATTACAAAAAATCTCAAGTGAATGCATTATTAAAAAAAGATAACTAGTTTCTGAACCAAATTGAAGTAAAGCAAAATGTATTTGATGAATATAAGATGTTTTGCACATATTCCTAATAAAACTGCCATCTTTATTGGTATCTAATTTTCTGTCATAATATCTTGAAATAAGATTTGCAAAAATTTTAGATAAGTAAATAGTAATTGAAATAAAAAGTTTTAAAAGTGATAAAGTCATTCGTATTTTTAAAAAACTGTTGTACCTGTCATCAATATTTTTTAAGGTCAGGAATAGAAAGACCGCTTATATGAATAGAAGTAATAGAGTTAGCAACTTGCAATATTTTTCAGATTACACAATACTTATTTCGTATTTCTGACAAAATAAAAAATTTCTAAAATCATCATTTATGGTCTTATTTTGATTAACATAAACAAAATTAGACTAGGGAACAATTAAAACATCAAAAGTCAAAAAATCATCGTATATAGTAATGTTTAATGATGATTGGTTATGGTCACCCACACAGGGTTCTATAGATACACAGTTGATTTTGAACTTTTGATGTTTCAGGATTAAATAAAAATATCTACTAACACATATTTAATGAGTGTCATAAAAGAATAGTAATGAAACATTTAATTGATAATTTTTTTTATTTTTACAAAATTAATCCAGTTATAAGTTTTTTTAGCTATCTTGTTTCCATATACACATGTCAATTTAGTTAATGTTTTGAGCACATGTCAATTTTAGTAAATGATTTATAGTGATTATTCAAAATGTTTTGTGGAAAAACTCTAGCCGACAAAGAAAAGTGTAAAAATTTAGCCCTTTCATAAAAAAATTTTCTTAAATTGAGAAATTGTTAGGAGACTTAACAGATCAAAGCATCTTAGCAGAAATTTCTTGAAAAATCCCTCTCAATATGTCAAAAATATACAGAAAAAAAAAAAAAGCAAAAAAATCTCTGTTCAAGAGACACATCAAATTTTAAGATTGATATCAAATTCAACTAAATCTTTGCCCCAAATTAAGTCAGAATTAACACCCAATGTTAGTAGAAAACCAGTTAGACAGCTATTCATGAAAATCCAAACATTATTTGAACTATAAATGATATAAATGAAAAAAACACCAAATCTGAAACTTGTTTATAGAGAAAATCACATTAAAATTGTGTGATAAAATATGGCTCATGATTGGAATCAAGTAATTTGATAATATGAAATTTACCGGATTATAATAAATTTATTATTCATATGAAAAACATTTTCTAATTAAATAAGAAAAATTAGGTGACCTTTTCAGACAAAAAGAAGTTTAATTTAGATGTATAGGATGAATATTGCTGTGATTTGAGAAAAGAATTGCAATATTTTCAACCAAAAATGTCGGAGGAGGTTTGTTAATGGTGAGGCTTGGTTTCTGTGCTATTGAAAAACTGAATGAAGTTTTCACATCGGATGAACAGTGGAGACTACACACAGTTGTTAGGATCAATACTGATTTAATTTAATAAAAAGTACTGCTATAAAAGGTAATCCTAGAATCCACGTTAGAATAATGAAAGAATCTGTGTTGGTATGAAAATAACAGCATGGTTTGAAGCTTAGTAAATTGATTTGATGTGGTGGCCAGCTCAAAGTTCTGATTTGAATCCTGAGGAACTAAATAATTTGGAAGGATACCTTCTATTAATTTTTGAAACCAACAAGATTTGTACCAAATCATCAGCTTTTGAATTTTCTGTGAGTATGAACATCCCATAACTTTTAAATGCAGTTTTTATTGTCTAGTATTTATTGTTAATTAACTAGTTATATTAGCTTAGAAGTTTTTTTTCATAAGATAATATTAATAAAATTTAGTTTATTAAAAGCCAATATTCTACTAATTTTTCCTCAAGCAATTTTTCCTCAAGCATGTTGAAAAGGAGTATTAAAATGTTTTACTTTAGAAAATTTCCAAGTTTTTTATGTCGTTGTTAATGCATTAAAAGTAAAGTGAAAATTAAATAGCGTTCTATTAAAGGCTATTGTTTTTGGCTTAATTTTTATGTACATTTACTTCATGCATACATTTAATTTGCTAGTGTAGCCTGGTAATTTTTAAACTCTCACAATACATGCAAACACATAAATTCAAAAACTATAATTTGCATGCATGGCTTGAAAATTTGAATAATGAATTCTTTAATGACTAAAAAGGCACATGTATGATCTTTCATATTTGTACCTATCTATTTTTAAAATGTTTAGATATGTTAAATTTTAGTAAAATGTAAATCTTAATTCAGATAATCAAAAAATTATTGGTTGCTTCTGAAATTTGTGATTATAACTATAACAATAATAAAAACACATTTTTAGTGACTTAAAAATATAAAATCTATTCATACTAATTTATAGTCTTAAAATTATAGGATGCATCTTAGTAATAAAAACTTCAGAACATATTTAAATATTATTACAACATTAGGGTTATCCTAGATGCAAATTATTTTCAAAATCACCCAAATTGAATTTTTCCCATCCTAGTGCTAGAATACAACATAAAATTATTTTTAGAAAGTTTTAATAACTATTTTAAAGCTACCTCCAAGCCCTTCAAGACAAGCACTAACTTCCAGTTTAAAAAAGCAGTGAAATTGCATGGATTTATTACTAATTTTGTAAAAAACCAAATTAACATTATGATACTGACACAATTTAATATCTAATGACTGTTAATAATTATTTTTAAGCTGAATGATAATTTTTTTTGACAAAATACAATTTGTTGATAGATCTCTGAAGCAGGTTGCTGAAAAGCAAGAAAAATACAAACAACTCTATAAGTTGTGACAACTTCTTGGTTAATGTGGATTGTCTTTTTGATATTTGGTCACTTGATGTCATACTGGTAATCATGAAATCCAGACTTCTGTTTGCCTAAGTAGAATGTTTAATTGACATCAGATTGTAGAAAATGTTATAGATGTGAGACTCAACCCTCTCTAATTTAGTGTTCTGGTAAAATTGCAGGTTGTTCCTGCTCTTGCTGATTCAAAAGAAAAAACCTAACCCAATCCAATTTTGGATCTCCTAGAAGCTGATGATCCCAGTGGCAATCTTGTAGCACTAGTACTCAATACAATTAGTAATAGTGGCATCTTTAATAGTGCCCCTAAATGTATTGAAGAAAACTTCTTTACCTTGGATGTCAACATCACATTTAGGCAATTTTTGTTGGAGCAGTTAGGAAAAAGTTACTTGGAAAATTTTTGGTAAAGAGAATAATTTTTTTACTAATTTTTAAAAAACCTGACCATTATTGGATAAATAGTTACTAATCAAAACTTTAGATATTAAAGGCATCTGATTGCAAACCATCAAAGAACATGTAATTGCATTTGACACATCAACCTGCTAACAAAAATGCTACAACATTTCCAAGAAATGATTATCATGAATGTTCTAAATACATACTCACCATGATGGATAGCTATTTGCTTTAGAAAAATTATACCATCTGGTGGAATAACTCCACCAGATGGTATATTGTTTTTGAAACAAAGAGATATCCAACAAGGTTGAATAAAAATTTTATGCAGATTATCAAAATTTTGAGAATGAACAGGTTTCTTTCTGCTTTCTACACATCAGCTTTGACAAAATCTGGAATTGGTACTGATGTACTTTTGCAGCCCGTCATATTATGGATGCAACTCATCCATATGATAGATAATAAATATATAAACAAGAAAGTTACTGATGTTACTCCTTCAAAAATAACCAATCATCTATGTTGTTTAACAGAAATATTATGTCAGAAAAAGTAATGCCAGGAAAACTAACATTACAGAGGTAACTTACATGCCTTAAGAACTAACATGCCTTAAGAAAGCAAATGGAAGTTCCATTTGCTTTCTTCAAAGATGTTATTTCCACTATGAAACAAGATAAAGCAGAAAAATTCTTGAAAGTTCCAGTACCCAAGAGCTTTTGTCTTGGTAAGCCAATATTTTTAAAAATCACTCATTAAACAGGCGTGTCAAAAATTCTGGAACCTGAATCTCATACATTTTTCAGCATTCTTAGCATCATTACAGATTGAGTTGCTAAATTGGTTAAGCAACCCAAAATTTATTGGCACCAAGAAGTGGGAAAAGCAACCAGGATACCAAAAAATTTAAAAATTTGGTCACTAAAGTCATGATACTGCAGAGAAAGGATTAAAACTGATTTCAGAACTTGCCATCATCATAAACAGTGATTCAGAACAAATAGCATGGTTGTTGTAGGGCATTGAAAATCACACAATTAAACAACAATAATATTCAGAGAGACAGTTTCAATTTCAGTTTCAGGGTTCCCATCTAATACTGTCTAATTTTTAGCCAAAAAACAACAAACTGCACTAAAAAATCTATGGTTCCAAATGTGACTTCTAGGGTTCCTTCAACTTAAATGATTTTTTACAACTCAAAGGGCCCTTGGGTACAAGGAGTTGTTTTATTTTTGTAAGGAGTCACAATACAGCATGATAGAATTAACCAAAATGCCTGACAGTACTTTGTCTGATAAGGCATATTATCTTATCAGATTTTTATTACACTTTTTTAAATACAGTGGCATGCAAAAGTTTAGAATCACAAAAGTTTGTTCAATTTTTAAAGCATAACTTTTCACAAACTTTCTTCGATCAGCTGAAGTTTTTACAAAATGTTCTTTTATGTTAATTCAATTCATAATACAAACCGCAAAAACTTTAAACTATAATGATTAACTAAGATTCAATTTCTTTTTGAAAAGGCTTCTGTGCAAAAGTTTAGAAACTACTAAACTTTGATGAAAATCTTTTTTAAAATTCATTAAAATGTCAATAAGATAAGGCAGTATTTGGTGGCATATCGATTTACCTTCAAAACAGCATCACAGTGATGAGGCATTTGGGCTTTGTTAAAACCATTCAAGAATTTCAAATTTTTTGTGACCTATATTATCTTTAACAGGCACAATGCATTTTTAATTATGATGTTGTAAGGTCCATTTGCAAGTCATTTTATTCTTTGCATGTGGCAGCATAACATTCTTCATAGTGTCTAAATAAACTCTCAGGTTAATAATACCTTCTATGTGATGAATGGGACTCAAACTGTCACGGCTAAAACATCCTCAAACCATAACACTTTCTCTGCCATAATTAATTGTAGGTAATTGATATTTTTGATTGAGTCTGTCTTTTGCTGGATGTCTAACATACCTAATTCTGTCTACTGAATAGCATCAACTATGATTTGCCAGAGTAAAAAGACTTTTGACCAGTCATTAATTGTCTAGTATAATCTAGTATGATCTATTGCAAAATTATGCCCATTTATTTAAGAAACCACAAATATCTTGCAGATATCAGTGGTTTCTTAACTGGCAGCCTTACAGATTGTTTTGACGTAAGTAACATTTTTTTCTACCAATTCTACAGTTTGTGCCATGAAACTGGTACATAATTGTATTAAGTTTAAGAGCATTTTTGTAAGGATCTTTCTTGGAATATCTTACCAATAACCTATTGGCCTTTTCAGAAGTTAGTTCAATTCTTCTAGTGCAAAGCTTGATTTCAATAGATTTGTGTTGATGAAATCCCTTGATAATATGACTTATTTCTGGTTTTGAAACATTATCAAGTTCAGAAATCTTTTTTAAAGACATTTTTTTCATTTGATTTAAACCTTTTTCATGCTTTTGGAATATCTCAAAGTAATTGAATTACTAAATCTCAAAAACTTTTTGGCTTTTAATTATGTTTTTGTTTACAAAAATTTGATTTCCTTGTTTACTACAATTTTTGTAAAAATTCAGTAGTTTCTAAACTTTTGCATGAAGCCTTTTCAAAAAGAAATTGAATTTTTACTGACTACTTAAAATTTTTGTGGTTTTTACTATGAATAGAATTAAGATAAAGAACATTTGGTAAAAACTTCAGCTGATTGAAGTATACTTGTGAAAAGTTATACTTTAAAAACTGAAAAAGGTTTGGTGTTTTGAAAATTTTGCATGCCACTATAAGCTGCATGTAGCTTACATTTATAAATGTAAACTTACTTGAACCTTACCAGCAAATTGTAGTAACATATTTAAGTAAATAATTGTAAAAGGATACAATTAATTTAGTTGATTTTATATTTATCTAGAAAATTACAACAATAAAAATTATAATAATAAAAATTCAATTGTAATTCAGATTACTTTTTAGCACTAACATTTACGCTTGTTTATACCTCTTTATCTACATATCTTAAAATTTTTATTTATAACTCTTAAAGTTAATGCTATACTTCTGCTACCAGAAACTATAGGTGAAGAAGTCTCATCAACTTATTGTTATTGAGGAAAATTTTCAATATTTTTAAAAACATTTTTTTATCATTAGTAATTTGATTGATTTCATTAGCATTTTATAAAAGCTAATTTAGAAATTGAAGTCTTTTATGTACTTTCTATCTTAACTATATCTACTATTGAATATTAAGTTATTTGTTTGCTTATGTTTAATATATTTTTCTTAAATGTTTTATTTGTGAATATATTTTAAATATTTTATTTACAAATAACTATGAGGCAAAAGGAGCTTCACTGACTCTAGTTTTCAAAGTGCCATCTGTTAATCTTAATCTGTTAATGGCTACATCAATCGAATTAGGGGTTGTAGTTGTCATGATAATTGATGATGATTATTCAATATCTGCCTTGTTGTATCTTGTTTGATGGCCACTTATTTTGGATATGGCTGCAAGCATTCTGTTAAGCTGAAAACCACCCTTCTTCTGTTGGAGTAATTTCCATTTAACGCTGACACACAAAAATTGCAAGTTTTGATTCTTCAAATATGTAATATGCTTGTTAAAATGTTTTAATGAACTTTTTTTTCTTTTAACATAGGGTGTTTTGCCAAGTGTAACTTTTATATATGGAGCGTTGAAGAACCATTATTAATTTTAATTGGTTCCATATAGAACCCTAAAAGGATCTTTACAAAGGTTCTATATGGAACCCTTTGGGTGGTTTTGAGAAAGATTAGCTTAGCAAACAACTTAAATAGAACATATTTGTATTGAAAATTATTTAAATTCACTTAAAATATAGAAAAGTAGCCCATTGACCATTTTTTTCTTTTTTACTTAAAAACAACAACCATACTTAAATATATAACAACTTGCAAGATTTTCTTACATTAATAACAGCATAAACTTGTTTGAGAGAAAATTAATGATAAGTATAAAAACTCATCTTAAATAAAATATCAAGCAAATATTACCAATAAGTTAAATGAAAATTATAAATTTTTATTACTTAAAACCATTTAACATAAAAAAAAAAAAAAGAACTTAACACTCAACAACAAACATACATTGTTTCTCTATGAGACTTTTTTAGTTCAAGCTTATGTCCATCCAGTTCACAATTCTGAAATAGAAAACATTGATGAAAATGATGTATTATAAAGTGCAAAGTTGTAACCACAATAGTTTTACATAAAAGAAAAGCAAAAAATGTGAATGACAAATAAAAATTTCAAAAGTTGAATTGCATTGTTTTTATGAAGTTATTAGATAACATCCATTTAGAAAATATTGAATATTTTTTTTAACAAATTTTTTACTTTTGAAATATTTTATTTGAAATACTTAAACAATTTATGGAGATCATTTATGATTATTTATTTTTAAAACTTGATACTGGTTTTACGCAAATAAGATAAACTTTTAACGCAGTATTATGTCAATGCTTTCTTATATCTGAAAACCAATAGTGTCATAAACTAATTCTGGTACAGAACATTTAAGCATTTCTGTCTACAAGTGATGATGATAATTGCACAATTATTTTTCTCACAACAATTATTTAAATCTAAATAAATTCATCCATTTTAACTGAATGAAATAACTCATCATAAGCAAATAAATTTATTATCATAGTAAATAAAAAAACTAATTAATTGCTTTTCTAAAAACACATTTAATGCCATAACTAAAACTAACAACAAGTGATAATAGAATTACTTGAAGCAACTTGAGAGCCTTTTCAACACCTTCAGTTTTCTTAAACTCTACGAAGCCATATCCCATTGATAACATAGCTGTATGGTTTTTAGGATCTTGCTTTTTAGCAATAGTCACACTTTTGACTTCTCCACAACTTGAAAAAAGCTTAAATGCAAAAGTTTAAAATTCAAAATTCATTTATTTCAGAAGTTTCATCATTTCATAAATTAGTTAAAAATGATTTGCCCATTTCTAGTTGTTAAAAACTATAAATAATTTACTGCTTGTCAAAACTTTTCAGATTTTTGATAAAACAAGGCGTCAAATTGTACCTCTCTAAGTCTTTCTTCAACTGTAGTAAAATTCAAATTTTTAACAAAAATAATGGCCTGCTTTTCTTTGATTTCAACTTCTGAAAACAAAATTTTAAAATCAAAAAGTATTTTATTAAAAATCATTGTCATTAACTTTGCTCAGCATTTTAATATTGCACCATTTAAAGACATCCAAGAAAATTATGTTGAACAATAAGACAGACTATGCTAAGACAGATTAAGTTGATTATGAATGATTATTAGCAGAACCTTTCAACAAATAGCCATACTTATGATTAAAAAACTAAATATACATACCAGGTTCTTCATCTTCAACCTATGTTAAAAAAATATTTATGACAGCTTTCTATACAACAACTTTAAGCTCAAAACTAAAAGATGTTATGAAAAGATTACCAAAAACTAAAAACTACCTTTTCTTGAATAGGTTTTACTTTAGTAACCTTTCCAGACAACACATCAAGAGGTGCCCATTCCAAATAGAGTGGTATGTGCTTAAACTAATTAAAAAAAGATTATTAATTTCAAGTGCAACTACTCAAGAATAAAAAGTATAAGTTTAAAGAAAGTATATCAAGTTAATAACTACTAGTAGTAAGAAAATGGGATTTTGCCTTTCATACTTATTATGTAACAGTAATAATTAGAAGAATAGTTTACATAACGTACATTTACTTTCTCTTTTAACACATACACATTAAAATCAACTAAAATTTCAAAAGTAAATCAACTGTTTAATATCTGTGGATACTGGAGAAGTAGTTAATAATATTGGAATAATAATGAACATAAGATTTATTACTTTTATTAGTAATTTTAATGTTACAATTACTTTAATAGTAATTGTAACACATTAAAAACATTTGTGAATCAAAATTCTTAGTAAAATTAAAGTTAAAAATATATATATAACCTTTGAATAAGCCAGGTTATTAAACGCATTCTTAGCATCTTTTGCTTGTATAAACTCAACAATGGCTGTTATTCCAAATGGCGGCATCAATAATCGCCCCAGATCACCATATTTTGAAAAAATATCCCTTAGCTCACTGGTTAGAGTTTGTGGTGGTAAATTCTTCACTAGTATTACAGTTTTACTTCTCAAAGAATTTGCCTATTAGATAATTTAAAATTAATCAGATGTACACATGAAAAAAATGACAGCAGCAAAAAAAGTTAAATCAGCATTTTCAATCAAAATTTTGAAAAATAATTTTTTTTATCTGAAGAAAAAAAAAATTATTATTAAAAATTTTTCATAGCTCAAAATAATTAAACTTATCTATTGACCTTTCTCTAAAACAGAAAATTTTCCATAAGATCAAATTGCAAAAATTTATATTGCCATACCTGCCCAAAGCAATCCAGTTTAACACCTTCTGATTCAAGAAACTCTCTGGTCTCTGAGACAAGTTCAGTTTCACCAAGTGCCATTCGCACTGCTATGCTAGAAGAGGATTCTAAATCTAAAATATCATGTTTAGCTTTGTTAAGTCTGCTGGCCATAGCATCGACAACTGCATTTTGTCCAAGAAATAGGGCATTCCAATTATGATTACTTTCTTTTTGTAGCTTCTTTTTAGTCTCCTCCTTTATTTTATATGATGATAGTTTAGCTAAAGAAAATACCCACTGATGTTCAACATTATTAAAATCAATATTTTATAATTATATAGTATATATTAACCTAGAAAAAATTATTCTTTTCAAGGATAATTTGTTTTCAATAGTAGACAGACTTTCTTATATATCACTTTTACATATATGCATCACTTTTACATATATGCATCACTTTTACACTTCTTATACATTACTTTTACATGAATACCAGTAAATGACTTTTTATTATGAATTTTTAAATAAAAATTCAAATATTTCTGCACTTTTTTTAGTAATTTTTTGTAAGTATCTTTACAAGATCTTCAACAAATCTTTATTTCTGTCAATCAACAATTGTCTACTTTTAAAAATGCAATCTTGATAATATAGTTATCTGACTTGCCTAAACTTTATCTAAAACAGGAAAAAATTAAAGTAGATCATTTGAGTATCTAAAATAATGACTCTTAAACTAAGTTTATATATTGCTATGATTTTATTTGATTTTTATTTTTATAGAAAATTTATAAATGCATAAAACAGTCAAGTTAATAAGTTTGTTCTATACCTTACATATTGGCGTATAAGTCAAGACTGTGATATGCCACTAAAAAAGTGACCTTGACTTATACATCCAGTCAACTAATACACTAACTTTTTAAAATTTAAACAAAAAAATTAAGTGAACAGTTTTATATACTTAAATAATTGGTGTTCAAGATTTATGCTATATCTAAAACAGTTAATACAAAAGGTGAAAAAAATGCATTTTAATTCATGTTCAAACTGTAACAAAATTGGACACCTTGATTTATTATGAGAAGCAGCCTAATTAACATTTTATTACTGTTGTTAAAAAAACTATTCAAATTTAAATGGCAGACAAGTCTCTGGATATGAAATAACTTTAAACTGATAAACATTTGATGAGAAATTGAAAATTAAAGTTTCAAAACAAGAGAAACATTTAAAAACTTTCTTTAATTTTTAGTCCAACTGATTCGGTTTCAATTTTATTAGTCCTTGAAGTTCAAAAATAAATGCTGTTAAATCTTTCTTCATTTAGGAAGATTTATCTGGATCTTATTTGGATGCTAATAGCAGAACTTTAAAAAAAAGTTTAAATTTAAAACCAAGTTTAATTTTAAAACTAAGTAAGTTGCGATAAGATCTAAAGATAATACCAGTTGCTCAAAAAATATTTGAAAATTGATACCCATTAATTTACACCATTATTTTAGCATTGAAAGGCAGAAGAAAACTAATCGTTTAACTTACCATCATTTATCTTACTATCATTTTCTTGTTCAACTGTGAATTTTTTAGACTTTCCAGGCAATATATGTAGTATACGTCCTTCAAAGATTGATCCATCTAAACCAGCCATTGCTTTTATAGCATGATCAGCCATCATAAATGTAACAAAAGCAAAGCCAGTTGTTTTATTTGAGTGCTTATCAATTGGGAGGTTAACTTCTACTAGTGGTCCAAATGAAGAAAACAACTTTGTCAAACTTTCTTCAGTGCAAGTGTATGACAAATTACGAACAAACAAACGCCCTGAGTCTGATATATCTTCATCAGTTTCTTCAACCTATAATAAACAACTAATTACTAAAATGTTTTTCATAAGGCTATCTGTTAAAATAAATCATGAAAAGGAAATTAGTATGAAAATTAAGTTAATGGTCTTTTTTTTTCTCTGCACAAGCTTATTTTGTAGTAACTATTAAAAAGGCTTTGCATATGTGAGAGGGTTAAAGCTTTTATTAAGGAACTAATTCAAATTGTTGAAATATAAAATAAGATCTTCAAACAATTGGGTAAATGCATTAGAGAAATTGGAATATCTTACTGTAAATATTAAATCATTTAGATATTTTTAATAGCACTCATTAAGATAAGCAATAGCTTGTAAAAATCTTTATAACAATGAATTTATATATAAAATATATAAACAAGTTTAATTACCTTCATTAGCCACTTTCTTTTGTCTAAATCAACCTGTTTTGGATTTTCTGAATCATTAACAGGGAATAATTCTATATATCTTCCTTGAATTTTTAGTTTGTCTTTTCTTAAAGCACTTTTAACATCTTCAACAGTTTTAAAATCAACAAATGCATAACCACTAGGTTTCCCCTTCTTGTTTTTAGGAAATCTTATATCGTCAATAGGAAATGGCTTAAAAAATTTAATGATCTCTTTTTCAGAACAATTGAAGGGAATACCTTAAAGAAAGTACAATATTAAATAACAAATCAAGCATTATTATAGAATCTTTTTAATTCAAGTATCAATAATAATATATACACGAGGAATTTTGTGTTAGGTGTAAAAATAGAGTTTGAAACACTAAAGCTAAATTTAAATTTAAATTCAAAAAAGAACTTAAACCAAATTTATGTAGCCTGTACCACACTGGAAATGTTCCAGAGTCATATAACAATACACTAAAAGTCCATTTTTTTGAACTCGCAAGTGAACAAAGATTTTATTTGAAATAGCAAATGTTTAAAATAACTAAATAGCTGTGACAAACATAAAATTTGGGTAGAAAAACAGAAAAAGGGTTTGAAGACTAAGACTAGGTATTCTCCAACTGTTAAATATTACTTTTTATCTTTTGTAAAATGTTCATTTATGCGTCTTTCAATCTTCAAACATTTTATCTAAACCTCCTTGCAATTTATAGCAATTATAACACTTTGATCTGCTTTGTTGTGATACTTGGATGTAAATAATTTTCAATAAAAGGGTGTGCGAGGCAATTTTCTGTTATTAATGTCATAGTTCATAAATCAGATGTATATTTGCTGCCTAATTCTTGCACCCACTCCTCAAACAATACTTCATCTATCCAACTTGATGTTGATATTGACAGTAATAACTTTATGTTTTTAAAGCAGCATGGTTTTTGAGCTTTTACAATTACAAACATTGGTATCTTATCTCCTAGAGCATTTGCTGGCCATACCAGTAATACAAAATTTGCTTAACTTTCCACCTGAGTACTTTTCCAATTTAAATTGGTATGTTTCGCTTGTCATATGTATGTAAAATAGTCCTAACTTGTCAGCGTTATTAATGCCCTTTAAGTCATAATTAGACAATATACTTGGTAGTGACATTTATCTCTAATCAACAACCAATTCAGGTATTACATGATTTGATTGCCCAGAAATTGTTATGAAAGTGATATTTCTTAATTCTTTACATATATGTAACTAACCACCTGAAGCCTTAAAATTGTTAGTTAAAAAAAAAAAAACAATTTTAAGGCTTTAGGTGAAAAGTTAAACTCTTTAGCATATACCCTTGCCTTCTTTTGGATTATGGTACCAGATAATGGAACATTTGACTGATATTCAAAGGCCATTTATAAACACCATGGTCAAATGATTAATGAGCAGCACCACAAAGCTTTTGACATTTTACATTTGTCCTTCTTTAGGTAATGACAAAATTTTATTTTTATTTTTGGCCTATTTTAATATGGTATTTAAACCACCAAAATTTTGCTCTTGGTTAAAAACACAAATGTTTTATACAATATACACACTCGAAGTAAATGACATTCAAACACTGCAAAGAATTTTATATAAACTATTCAGAGTTTTGTAAAACATTAGAAATGATCTACATTAAAATCAAATTCTAACTTTATTTGTTATTTTTACTCCTTTTCCCTCAAAAGTTTGGATTAAAAGATGGCATTTTTATCATGGGATTAGAAAAAAAAATATTCAAAATAGCAAAATGTTTGAAATAACAGGGTTTAAAATAAGCTTGTAAGAATTTCTTGAGATAAACTCCAGCAACTTTTATTGAAACTTGTTCAAAATTGTAAATGTTCAAAATAAACACCATTTAAAATAATAGACTTTTACTAGAACTTAATGTCACTTTTTATTACTATGTTTGATACAGCATAAATAGCAAAGTATTAAAAAAAATTATCTCTAGAAAGAAAGTCAAACATCAAAAGCGTAGAGAAAAAAACACATAAGTTAAATAAGCTTAAAAAAACAATTTCAGTTCCTAACATTAAAAAAAAAAGTATTTATTTGACATAATTAACATTTACCTCTCATTTTAATAGTTAAGGATTTCAAACCAAGATCTGAAATTTTTTTTTGCTTATGAGAATTTTCCTGCAAACTTTCATTTGAATTTAAATCTCTATTTGCAATTTCGTCTGTTGTTTGATTAGATACAGTGGATTCTCCCTAATAAAAATATCAACTTTACACTATTTATGTATGTATGTATGTATGTATGTATGTATGTATGTATGTATGTATGTATGTATGTATGTATGTATGTATGTATGTATGTATGCATGCATGCATGCATGTATGTATGTATGTATGTATGTATGTATGTATGTATGTATGTATGTATGTATGTATGTATGTATGTATGTATGTATGTATGTATGTATGTATGTATGTATGTATGTATGTATGTATGTATGTATGAAACAGTAAAATAAAGATTACTTTAGACTGCATAGTTTTTAATTTTAACCATTCTAAATCAGTAGTTTTATCATTTGTCGCTTGCTTCTTTAAAACAGTGGTATTTGAATCTCCTTTATGATATTTTTCAACAATCTTGTGATTGAGATTTACATTGTCCTCTTCATTAGAAGATATCTAGAATATAAGTAGTTTAAACAACTTAGCACTAACAACACTTATCATTAAAATCTTAAAAACATTATTAAGCAAGTTGAAACCTAATTCGTGAGTAAATAGTTTTGGAAGACCTAAAGGTTTTGCTAATAAAGATTTTACTAATAAAGGTTGGAAAGTAGTAATTTTCTTCAAAACATTCTTGTCTATTAAGTGAGTCATTCAAATTGCTCCAAAAAAAAAATATAGTTCCAAATCTACCTGTGTGAGTGGACATTAAATAAACTTTTCAGAAATGTAGCTTGTTGACTGGAAACTTAACAATTGTGACCTTTTTAATAAACCTGGTTTATTTATCAAATGAATAAACCTGGTTTATTCATTTTAATATTGTTCATAGATGCATTACCAAATCTTTAAATTCCAACTACACTGAAGATATAAAGAAGTTCTTAGCAAACTTAATTGATCTTGTTCACATAGATGAACAGCATGTAAATGAGTTTATTATCATAAAAGTAAAGGAGTTTTTGAGGCTTTTTATTTAAGAAGAATAACATTTAAAAAACAAATTATTTTATAATTTTTGTTTTTTAATGCTTTTTATTTAAATACTAGGGCATTGGGGTGAGCAAGAGTTGAAATCTGTGAACTAAAATAATTTTAGTTAAAGATATTGAAAGGTAACAACAAAGATATTGAAAATGTGCTCATTCTAAATATGTGAAGCTATCTAAATTATATTTAATTTAATTTAAATGAAATAATTTAGATCATAACTTTTTCTTTTTCTTAAAATTTTTAATGTCAGATATCCTGGAATTATGTTTGGGAAGTCCTAATCACAATACTGTAATGCAATTCTTTACTTTACAGAACAGAATTACACACTGTTATTAACAAGAGAATGGTGACTGTTATCTATCTCTAAATAGCCATAAAAATGGAAGGCAGATAAGAGTTATCATTTCTCTTGGAACTCTATCAATCACTGGAGGAAAACTTCCTTCAAATTGACAACTTGTTTTATCTTTGCATAATTGAATCTGGTTTTACATTTGGCATATATTCTAACTGATAAGTATGCACTTTGAGAATACACTGACCACAGTAATTCATATTGAAAACAAAATTTCTGCAAGTACAAAATGAAAAGGGGGTAAGGAAGCATAGGTCCAGTCAACATGGTGGTGGTATTACACAATAGTATGAAAAATGTTGTATGTTGTAAAACATTTTCAAATTACCTATATATATAATTAAAATGCATTTTTATTCAGTTTTACTCTTTTTAGATTTTGTTCTCAATGGGTTGAACTATATTTGAGGGGTGGAAGTTGAAGGATGAAGAAAAAAGGGAAAAAACCACTCTTTAAACACACTTTCATTTGTTGATAGAACTATGACAATGACATCCAAGCAATTTGAATTATTGTGGCAATCATTATTACTTCTGGCTAACTTTAAGAATTTTAAATACCAATTGCTTTTTTCTGTAAAAGCTTTGATTACATCAAAACTTCTAATGTGATAGACAACAGAATGAAACTTTGAGACTAGCAGAATTGAAAACTATCAACAAAGTTAGTGTAAAAATAAGAAGTATTTTGAAGCAAAAATATTGTTCTTAATCTGGCTTTGAATGACAATGACGAACACAGAGTTGCATTTATACAGGAATACATTCCATGCTACAAATAAAAACTATTTATAGATTGCCCTTAAAATGGTTTATGAACATTAAAAGACCTTTCATGATTATATTTATATTTATATGTATATGTTTATGTATATATATATATATATATATATATATATATATATATATATATATATATATATATATATATATATATATATATATATATATATATATATATATATATATATATATATATATATATAACTTATAAGCAAACAATGCCTAGTGTTCCTTAAAATAAGCTTTAATTAGAGTTTTAAAAATTTATCTTAAGAAATACTCACATATTTTGCAATAACTTTTTTAACTTTAGTATGACTTTTTACATTGTCATTTGTCCAGAGTTGCTTTGTAGCTTTGTTTAAGTGAATTGCTATAAAATCTTGAAAATCATCATCATTTTCCAAGTTCTCAAAGTTATTACCAAATTTTAAATCCTTTTTTTCCTTAACATGAATGCTTTTGCCAATCTGCAATTCTTTTATATAAGCTTTTCTATCTTCAATACCTTTGGCTTTTCTAGTAAATGAAGAGCTACCTTTAGAATACTTGCTCCAAGGCCGAGGAACTGAGGGATCACCTAAATTTTTGCATAACTCCACTTGAATTTTACTGGTATCAATAAAAGTATTATTTAAAAACTTTAATGCAATTAATGCTTCAGAATCTGTTTTGAATCCTACAAAAGCAAATTTTCTAAAAGTTCCATTTTTCGTGAAACAAAGTTTTATATCTGTTATTTCGCCACCTTGACTTCCAAATAATTCCTTAACACGTTCTTCTTTGATGTCTTTCGGAAGATTTTTTACAATTAATCTGGACATTTCAAACTAATCTATTTAAGAAAAATGGTACCAATTTATTAATAATTATTTAAAATTACCTAAACTTCTAATAGATATCATTATTAACTTCAAAGATATTTTAGAATAGTAACATTTTCATCAGGTTATGTGGCATAACTAATGACAATTGCACATGAAAGTTCTTTGATCCCCGAGGAGCCACGAAATACTTCACCGGTGCCAAACATTTTTTTTTTATTTTTGCGTTTATTATTAAGCATCTGCGTATCGAAACTTTTCTTATTACGATATGATATAATAAGATATCGGAATGTGCGTATAGTAAGTTTTTTTATATTACAATAATATCGTACCCAAAAAATTAGCACGATAAAGTTTCGATATTTATCGATTTTTTACGATATTTATCGTTCAGTTACAATAAGTATCGCAACTCATATCGTAAAAACGATATCGATATTTATCGATTCATTACTATTTTTTTACTTTTTCCGACTAAAAATAATTTTTTTAAAAACCTAAATAACTGTAATAAAATTACTGAAAAATGCACTATTTAGTTATATATATATACATAGGTGCTGGAAGTGTTTAAATAATGGGAGGGGGGGAGGGGGACAGAAATGGATGGGGCTTGGGGAGGGTTACCCCTCCCTGAATGGGGTAATTGGGGGGCGTTATCCCACAAAGATTTTTTTAGGCATAATTAACCCTGCTAAATGCAGATTTGCAATCCTTTTTAAATCATTATATTTAAATATTTGGTACAAAACAAAATCAACCAGAAACAATTAAAGTTACTGTAAAAAATGCCAAAATACCACGGTCGTTCAAACCAAGGCCTGTCGACTCTTTCATTTTTACATACTTAAGAGTGTAATCGGATGCCCAAAGCATTATGGGATGTCCTGGTAGTATAAAAGTTAAACAACAACTAACTTAGTTGAAACTGTTTTCTGTATTATCTTGAGTTTTTCTACAATAGATAATTATCTTCATTATTCAGAAATGCCTTCATATTGCGCAGCGATAAACTGCACAAATACTAGTGGAATAGCTGACGAGAATGTTCCATTTTTTCGTTTTCCAAAAGACAAAGATAAGTACGTACTAAGTAGTCAATTGGGGCGCTACTCGACTTTCTCCCCCCCCCCCCCCCCTAATTTTATGATTGATTCTGATAGAGAATTTTATGCTGATTCATAAAAATATAAAAAACATAGACCTGAAAATCAACGGAAAGTGCTCTAATTCGAAGTCAAAGTTGTAAAAAATCCCATTAAAAACCCTAATATTCGCCATTTTTTTTCAAAACGCTTTCAATTTCAACAAAAATAAATTACCGTTACATTGCGCAATAAACAGACCTGGTTTCCATAAGCCTTCGCATTATTATTTTAAAATATGGTAACGAAAGTGTTATAAGGAAATAAAATTAATAGAAGATTTCAAATAAAGTTTGAACGTAGAAGTTGAGAATGTAGAAAAATTGATGAATAATTATTATTGTATTGTACGCTGGTTTTTTTTATTAAAAAAAACGGTTTGAAGGCAGGGGCGATTCTAGGAAAAATACGAGGGGGGGGGGGGTGAAACATGTTAAAAATACCGACTCAAAAATCCTATCCTAAAAATAGATATCGCCACTGTAAAAGGTAATTATATCGCGACTATCATATATAAGCAGATTTTAAAAATATTCAAAAAACTTGTTGTTTTTAAATTCTATAAAAGTCATGTTGAAAAACAATCCATGAAATTTACCGACTATAACATTTTTTCAAAAAAATACCGACTTTAAGTTTGATTTTACAATTGCTAGGGGGGTGTAACACCCCCCACACACCCCCGTAAAATCGCCCCTGTTTGAAGGTTACATTTTCTAAATTTTACATGTGATAGAACAACTATGAACTGAGTTTCAAAAGTTCTTCTTTTAGGAAAAAAAACTGTTGAATTCTTTTTTAAAATTTATTACAAAAGTACATTACTTGCAAAATAGTTTATTCTCTAATAATTAAAAAACGGCTATTTTCATTGCCACAAAAAATTGCGCAAGATAAACATACTTTAACGACTTTTTTAACGTAAAAACCATGCTATTAATGTATTGCTTTTGTCAGCTAAACACGGGTACCCTGAAGGTGACCTAAGACCTTATAACATATCCCATTAATTTTTTTTTTTGATTTTGAAAGTAGTCAATTAGTACATTTCAAAACTATCAACATTTAAATCCTTTTATGGTAGCTTTTCGAGAAAACGTAGTAAGAAGTTTTATAAATCACGATGTTTTAATATTAAAATAATATTTTTCCATCGGCCATTATTGTTGTTTACTTTCTGTAATTGCAACCACGCGATTGGTGGTAATAATATTTATTAGTTTCAATAACTTAATGAACTTTTGCAAAAGTTCATTAAGTTATTATTTTCAAAATGGCGAATATTAGGGTTTTTAATGGGATTTTTTACAACTTTGACTTCGAATTAGAGCACTTTCCGTTGATTTTCAGGTCTATGTTTTTATATTTTTATGAATCAGCATAAAATTCTCTATCAGAATCAATCATAAAATTAGGGGGGGGGGGGGGGAGAAAGTCGAGTAGCGCCGTCAATTGGAGTGCCTAATAGAATATTTTATTCCTTAATAAATAATTCTCTGTATTTTATTTTTTTTTTGTAATCTTATCAGTTTTGTTTTGAAAGTTGCACAATTTTAAATTGAACATTGTACAACGACATTTTTATAGGGAGTAATACAATAAAAGTTTGACGATAGACGTTAAAATGATTAACTCATTACACATATATATTAGGCAACAAAAATTACATATTATTGATATTATTTTTATTCTACAGGTGCAAGGAATGGGTTATAAATTGTAGAAGAGCAGGTTTAGATGGAAAACCTGTAGAAACTTTGAACAAAGATTATCGTTTGTGTAGTAATCGTTTTGAAAGTTCGATGTACTATTTAACAAACAACGAGGGAAAACGTCTTCTCTATAATGCCATTCCTACTATATTTAATGTTTCAAATCCACCACAATCTATTGGGGAAAAAAGAAAGCCACCTCCTAAAAGAAGTCCATTGCCTTCTAAAACTAAAAAAATACAAATTGAAAAAAATATCAGTATATTTGAAAATCCCAACATTAAAAACAATCAAGAAAGTGTTGACATTACTAAGTATAAAAAAGTACAAAATTCATTGTGTACATGTTGTGTTACAATAAGCAACCTTACAAAAAAAATAAAATTATTGGAAAAAAAAAAGCAAAAAAATGTAATGTCTCAATTAATCATATTTTAGATTTATCTAGAAACTTTCTTTCCAATGATCAGTAAAAGTTTTTTGCAAGTCAATTAAAAATAAGTTCCCGACATAAAAAAGGTAGACGTTGGACAATATCGGACGAATTTCATAGCCCACAAACTTACAGAATTATAAGTTCTATTTTTTCTTTACCGAGTAGCACCACTTTGAAATTATTTCTTTCAAGAGCTTATGGAGATATGCAAACTGGATTCTCTCAAAAGTTGTTCACTTTACTAAAACTACGTGTTGATAACATGAATCAACATGATCGTAATTGCAGTTTAGTATTGGATGAGATGGCAATCAAACAACACTTAGATTATGATAAGAGTGCAGATGTTGTTTTTGGAATAAAAAATAAGAAACCACTGAATCAGGCTCTAGTTTTTATTATCAGAGGTATTGCCACTAAATGGAAGCAACCAATTGCTTATTTCTTTAGTAGCTCGACTGTTTCAACAGTTAACCTTGCTAAGTATACTCAAGAAGCTATATTAAGAGTTCAGGACTGTGGATTGTTAGTCCAGTGTATTGTGTATGATCAAGGGTCAACCAATATTGGAGCACTTAAAATCCTTGGTTTTTCAAAAATAAAATCTTGTATTCACTATCCATCTTTCAAAAATACAGTTCATATTATCTTTGATCCCCCTCACCTAATTAAAAGTGTACGTAATAATCTTATGCGACATAACATTTATATTGGTGGTAATATAGTCTCATGGCATCACATTTGTATGCTGTATGAGGTAGACAAATGCAACCCTATCCGTCTTGCACCAAAATTGACTGATAGACATCTTGATGCTGGAGCATTTCTAAAAATGAAAGTTAATCTAGCCACAACAAGTGTTTAGTCATCAGGTTTGTCTTTGTGTGTCACAGCAAATGTTTTACCATCAACTGTATTACCAACTGCCCAAAATGTTTTACAGCATTGTCTTTGTGTGTCACAGCAAATGTTTTACCATCAACTGTATTACCAACTGCCCAATTTGTTGATAAAATTGATACTCTTTTTGACCTGATGAATTCAAGTAAGCTTCATGCAGATAAATCTGCTCGTTGTGCTATAACAGCAAAGGGAAATAACATTTTACTGTTAAGGGAACTACAAACTTGGATTAAGAAATGGAAGTTTTGTGATGTAAAATCCCAATCTCAGATAGCTAGTCATTGGGGGTTAGACGTTACAATAAACAGTATACTGAAACTATGTCAGGAGATTCTCTCAGAAGGATTTCATTGTGTTAGCACTTCTCGCTTTAATCAAGATTGTTTAGAAAGTTTATTTGGAACTATTCGAAGCAAAGTAGGCTGGAATGACAGACCGACAGTTAGACAATATCGAGCAGCTTACCAGAACTATTTATTGTTAGTCAGTAGAAACTAGCAAATCTAATAGCAAGTGTCTGACAGAAACAGATTTTAGTGTGGTATTAGATATTAATTCTTTATTTAAAAATGTACAAAAAAAAAAAAAACAACTAAAGAAGAATGTTTATTTTTTGCTGACAAAAAAAAATTAATCTTTTGAACAGATTTCCTGTTACAATTCTTATGAAAAAAAATATTACATAAAAAAATAGCACATACAGATTTTGCTAGCTTGTTAATAAAAAGAGTTTGTCTGTGCCAACAGTGTGAGGTAGTGCTTTGTCATGAATTGGTAGATATTACGATAGCTAGTAAACATGGTTTGGAAGTCAATAAACAAACATACAGTCAAAATTGTTCACCAAATTTATTATTAGTATCATTGATTTGTCATATGGAAGCAGTATTCATGGAATTTATTGAAAATTGGCTTGATACTGAAGCTTTTAGATTATCTTTTAAAATAATAGAAATCTGTACTTTTGACTTTTTGTTTAAATATCATATTGAACATGCTTTTTATTTACAAAAAAAAATAGTTCATGTCTTTGTCATTACGAGAATTTTTTATTTTATTAAACTGTACAATCATGATCTTTGTCCACGAAATAAAAGAAGTGATAAAAAGATGAAACGTTTGCTACACAAATAATTTCTATTTTATAATATTGTATGAAAAATTATAAAAATTATATGAAGTTATATAGTTAAATTCTTTGGTTTTAAGGTTCTTCGATTTTAAAGTTCTAATGGTTTTAAAAATCTTTGGTTTTAAAGTTCTAACGGTTTTAAAGTTCTTCAATAATTTTTAATTTTAACAATCAGTTAACTCCTTTTCATTATATATAATTGTGATTTATTTTGTTTTATTGATGTTGTGTTTGATTATGTCAGTTTGAATCTGATAACTTTTTTTTTTAAATACATATTTTGATTTAAATTTACTGAATGATAAAATATGTTGTCAAAAAAGATTATTCAGACTGATTATTCAATAGTAAGCCAATTTAATGATCCTCAAATTATGTTTCAAGAAATATTTAATACTACTGTTATTATTATACAGAATGAATTTTTATTTACAACATTTTATTGATATCGTTTGTGAAATAAAAATTGTCCTTATGTAAAAAAACTTGACTAAATGTTTTTAATAATTTTAAATAAAATCTTTTACTTTATATGCAGTTTTTTATTGATTTATTAGCTTAATTTACTTCATGAATATAAACACTACATAATGCATGTGGTTAAGTTTGATGGTTATTCACAAGAACTATCCAAAAAGTCTTTTTTTTTCTGTCTTGTGGAAAACACAAAGGTTAACCAACTCAATGAAACATGTCCAAAATATAAACAGCTTATTTTACCTGAAGATTTGATTTCCAGTATTAAAACAAATCTCTTTTAATTATGTTGACTGCTGCATGTATATGTAAAAAAAGTTTAATTCAATCAAAGAATATGATTTAGATATTAATCATAAGTGCATCTGCCTTGATAAATCGTTAATATTACCACAATCAGCCCCATCGTTATCATCATCAATATTCTCACCATCATCATCTTCATCATCATCATCTTCATCATCTTCATCATCATTTATTTAACAGCAACATTTCTAATTTTAACTAAGGCTTTTAATAAGCATTTATTCTCAATAAAACAGCTGTATTATCTAATTAGATGTAGTTACATTTTCAATAAGCAGGAAACTCCCTACTCTTCCAGGTTTTTTTGCAATCTGCCCTTCCTTTTGCTTCATATTCATGAATAACTTCTATGTATTGATGCAATGTTTCATCAGCTGTTTGGCAACTTGTATATATATATATATATATATATATATATATATATATATATATATATATATATATATATATATATATATATATATATATATATATATATAAATGGGTAATAGATAAAATTTTGGCTTATATTTCTTGTGTTAAAAGATAAACTTGTTTTATCATGTTTATATATACAAATATATTTTGGAAATACTTGAAAAACCTTCTTGTATTTTAAAACTATAATGAAAGTTCTGGTATCATGTCAAACATCAGTGAAAAATGTTGAAAGTGTTAAAGAAAAAATTAACCACTCTGTTTTGAGCACATTTTTAATCTAATTTGACCAAAATTTTGACTCAAGGAAACTTAAAGCTAATTTTAAAAAATTAAATCTTTAGAGTTGATCAGTAAAAAGTTGCCAAACAGCTGAAAAAATTGCATCAATATATGTCCTTGATCCTAAAATAGCACACAAATTTTTATTGTAATTGTGATAATAGCTGATCGTTATAAAACTGTATTATTACGTTTATAAAATTCTTGTCATCAAAGTTAATTGATGTAAGTTATTAGTCAAGTCATACGCTATTTTTGTACATAATTACGCCCTCGAGAATTTTTTGTTTCTGTATAAAAGTTGTAAGAGAATTGAATAAAAACAGTAGAAAACAAAAGTAAACAAAGTTGTCGTATTAACAAGCTATTTCGGCAGTATGGCAAAAATGATTGGAAAATTTGATGGATCTGGAGATGTTGTAGTGTGGTTGAAAAAGATCAAACTGGTGGGAGAGCTGCAAAAGTTGGGCGATCTTTCATTGATCATTCCGTTGTTTCTTGAAGGCAGTGCGTTCGCATTATATGAGCAACTTGGGGAGAGCCAAAAAACTTCCGCTAAGGATATTGAAAAAGCCCTACTAGATGCATTTGCAGTTGATGGTTTCCAAGCTTACGAGCAGTTCAGAGATCGGAGATGGATTGACGGTGTATCTGTCGATGTATATTTGGCCAGTTTGCGTCAACTTATGAATTTGGCCAATATTGAAAGCGAAGAATTATTGCGTTCATAACTGGATTGCCGGGTGAAATTTCAAAGCAGCTACGAGCACAAGTGAAAATATTTGGGATCAGTTTACAGGATGCATTAAACCATGCAAGAGTACTCATGACGGAAAAAACAAAAGAAGAGTATGTTTCAACAACCATCTCTGAGTTCCATAAAAATGTTAAGAAACCATCCGCTACTGATGTTATCTGCTCAGTGGCGGAACTTCAAAATTTGGGCCCCCCCGCAAAAGAATGTTTTTTTTTAAAAAAATAAAGCTTCACATATTAAATAGATATTTATTTCATATATCATATTTAAAAACAAAAAATTAAATAAAGATAAAGATAACTTCAAAACGAAACTAAAACTTAACCGAACTTAAATAGTGAAAACTTTCCTCCTTGATTTCATATTGGCAAAATCGGTAATGATGTTTTTCATTTCCATTTTTCCAGCCGCTTTTGCCTCAATAGAAACTATTGCAAGGTCGCTTAAACGTTCTTTACCAATGGTATTTCGTAAATAATTTTTTATTATTTTAAGTTTCGAAAAAGAACGTTCAGCTGATGCAACAGTAACAGGTAATGTAAGAAACAATAACAATGCTGTTATCACTTGTGGAACGCTTGCAGCTATAGTTGACAATTTTACTAATAAAAGGTCAGCCAATTCACGCGATGATATTTTTGATATTTCATCGTGTAGCATTGACTTTACCATAACCATTTGCAGCGGAAATTCAGTTGTTATATCTTCACTATATTTTCTCTGAATGGCTTCTGCACAGCTTATGATCTCACGTTCTTTCATTACCATTAATTTATTTGGATGGATGCAGGAAAATAATTGTACCACTTCTTGCATTCCTTTAAATCTATTGTCGAGTTGGTTGATAACGACGTCCAAAATTTTTATAAAAATATTGATGCGAAAAATTTCCTCACTGCTATCAAAACGGTGATCTGTAGATAATTCGTCAAAATGCCTTTTCACAATTTTTCTTCTTTTTTGAAAAAATATTGCAGGAATCTGCCACGTAGTCGCTATTTCTACCGCTTCAAGTTTTGCTGAATCAAACATCTTTCTATATTGTTTTAAATTTTTGCTGGCATTTTCTAGAGAACCTGAAGCTGCCGTAAGATCTAAATTTTTAGTTTGCAGCAATTTTGATGGTATATGTACCTCATTAAGGATTTTAGACAAAAGCACGTACTGCTTCTTCGCGTTCTTCACGTTTTGTACTTGTTATTGATATCTCGGAAAGAGCTTTCATTATATCAAGAAAGCGAATTTTAACGGCGAAAAGAGAAGTATATCGTCCTGCCCATCGCGTTAGATTTAATCTTTTTAATGTTATTTGTGATTCTCCTGTATATTTAGATAGTAGATCCCACCTGTTTATGCTATTTCCGAAAAATGAATACACATCTTCTAGCATTACAAAAAATGAAGCAACTTCAACACAACATTTAACCGCATCGTTAGTAACAAGATTTAAATTATCAGCTGCACAATGCATATACATAGCATTGGGTTGATTTTTCTTAAAAAGGGCCTGAACCCCATTGTATATCCCACTCATGACGTTCGCACCATCATAACCTTGACCCCTGCAGTTACTTAATTTTATATGATGTTTTTCTAACAGACTTAAGCCAACAAGGCTCACAATAAACGGCATCAAGTTTTGGGGAATAGCAAAGCCACATTCTTTCTATAGATCCATATTTTGTGGTAGTTTTAAAATATTTCTTGGAAAACCTACGGTTTTCTTGCAAGGGGTCGCGTATTAAAGGACCTTTTGGCCGACACGATTCCGATAATACAATTATTTTCTTAATATCTTTTGTTAGTATTTTACCATGAAAATTTGCAATGTCAGTAGAAAATAATTCGCTTGATTTTTCTAAATTAATTTGTTCAAAGGCGTCATTCGTATCAGAGTTTGAATCTTCCTGGTATTCATTTCGGTGGTTTCTCGGAGACCTATTCACATCTTCTTCGTTCACATTTTTATTACCAGTAGCAATGTTTTCTTCGATATCATCATGTTCTACTGACTGATTTATACATACCACTTCTGAAGAGTTTTGACTTTCCACTTCCGTTTCCGCTCGCTTTTCGATTGGTTTCAAAAACGTTGTTAGCTTCGGCAATTTAGCTAAAGTAGCTTTTGTTTCTTTTAACTTTCTTCTTTTTGCTGCACCGCTTGTACTACTTAATTTCTTTTCCATTATTATGAGTCAAAATCTAAATTATTACAAATTTATAAATTCAGTACCTGTTGTAAAATTTTTAATTATTACAAATATTATTAATTACCTTTTATTAAATACATCAGTGAAGTAATAAACTCTCGTGCAACAATACTTTATTATTCGTAACACGATTAAATAAATTGGAGACTAGTAATTCAGATAAAATAAGAAATGAAAAGTTAACTTAATACAACGGAAGATTTAATATAAAATTGAAAATGAGAACATACATTTAAAAGTTAATTTGTATATGCAACAAGGATTATAGAATCATTATCCTTGATATGCAACGACATAACAAATAATATTGTTTATATTTTAAAAATATTGAATATGCAACTAAGAACTTATAAATTGAAGAACTTCTTACAGTTTAAAAAAAATTTATACGCAACAAATTATTACTTTTACCGAATTCAGTCTAATTGTCAAATTCATACACAAACACAACATAACGGTATAAAAATTAACTATACAATAACATCTGGCAGTTCGCAGCTGATAATTGTACTTTATTTCTCAATTGCGTATGCAATTTTAAAAAGGTTAAAACTTTTCGTTTAAATGTAAACTACGCACTGCAATACAAAAATAAATTTTTGAACAATATATTTTAATACGATGGATGACATTTTTTTTATCCAAGTTTTATATTTTAGGGCCCACTATACCTGCGGAAAAGAGTTTTATAGTATAAATATTATTGAGAGTATAATTTTTTTTATATGAGGGCCCCCTATAGCTGGTAGGCCCCCCCGCAACGCAGGGTCCTGCGTCCAGTAGTTCCGCCACTGTATCTGCTACAACTGTGGCAAGCCTGGACATGTTGCTCGAATCTGTTTTTCGAAGAAACAAATTGTCAGTGATGGGATAAAATGTTTCAGGTGTGGAAAATCTGGACACATTGCAAGATTTTGTTTGTTGCATCAGGGAAACTCAAATGGGGAATCGCCAGCGCCAGCTGTTTCCCTAAACAACTAACGACGCTTCCAATATGCACTGTGCAGGTGAACACCTTTGCAGGGAAAGCACTGGTTGACAGCGGATGTACCCAAACTATTATTTCAAACGACATAGCTCGGAAAGCTGGTGTTCGTATTAGAAGACATGACATAATGGTGTTGGCTGTTAATGAAGAAGCTGTGAAAACGGAGGGAGAAGCTACAGTAACACTAATCATTGAAGGAAAAAAGCTCAAAACATCAGTAATGATTCTAAAAAGTGTTGTCAACGGTATTGATGCTATTATTGGTATGGATGTCATTAATCGCTGTGGAGGAGTGCACTTGTACAATGGAAAAATTGAATTTGGTTTTGTTTCAATTTATACAGAGAAACAAAGTGATGGTATAAATGACAAGGATTTTGATGCTTACTTTGATGTTAAAAAGTAGACTGCTAAATATAAATGGAAACAAGGTCAACAACAACTGAGAAATTCTGTCGCGCAGTACAAGGTAAAACCCCAGTTGATACCTCAATTTAATAATGAGGTGGACTTATGGGTGAAAAATGGCTGGTTGAAATCATGCAACAAAGAAGAAAAAAGTACAGAAGGGATTGTCCCGTTAATGGCTCTTGAGCAGGAAAATAAAGGAAAGGTACGACTTGTTCTGGACTTTCGCGAATTGAATCAGTACGTTAATTCGCATAATGCCACAAGTGATGCATGTGATGAAAAAGTTAGAAAATGGAGAACTCTCGGTGACAAATTTGCAACACTTGATCTTAGATGCGCCTATATGCAAGTACACATCGATCCGAGTTTGTGGGAGCATCAGAGGGTAATCTACAAAGAAGAAAAATACTATCTTACACGTCTTGGTTTTGGGTTAAATTCCGCCCCAAAAATAATGTCTTCAATCTTAGGCAGCGTGTTGAATCTAGATGCAGGTATTAGTGAAGCAACTGACCACTACATTGACGATATAATTGTTAATTTGGAAAAAACATCAGTTGGAAAGGTCGTAAATCATTTGGCGCGTTATGGATTGGTAACCAAAGAGCCAGAGCAATGTGATACTGCACGAGTGTTGGGTTTGCAACTATTTAAAAATGAAAAAAAGGAGCTTTGTTGGAAAAGAGGAAACACCAATCCAAAGTCACAAGATATCAAAACTGAAAAAGTAATACGACGGAAACTTTTTTCGATATTTGGACACTTATTAGGTCACTATCCTGTTGGAGGTTGGCTCAGAATTGCCTGCAGTTTTATAAAACGACATAGTCAAGGAGATGCTTGGGATGATCTAATCGGTCATGGTTGATTGAAATATTGCGCCGATTGGAAGTTAGTGATTCTGTGAGAGGAAAATGGAATGCTGAAGGAATTCAAAATGGAGGGACATTGTGGTGTGATGCAAGCAGCATGGCAATGGGGGTTGCTATAGAATACAATGGAGTAATAATTGAGGATGCAGCCTGGCTTCGAAGTATAAATGATGTCATGCATATTAATATTGCTGAATTAGATGCTGTGGTGCGTGGGATAAACCTAGCTGCTAAGTGGAATATAAAGAATTTGTCAGTATTCACTGATTCAGTAACAGTTCATGGATGGTTAAAAAGTATGCTGACTGAAAGTCATAGGGTTCGATCAAATGGATTCCAGAAATGCTTATCAAAAGGAGACTTTCTCTATTGCAAGACTTAATAAAAGAATATAACATAAACATCACATTGAAATGGGTTCCGTCCTCCAAAAACAAAGCTGACGTGTTGACAAGAGTTCCAAAAATTTGAATAAATGAACTTTCACAAAGAAATACTAAAGAACTAGCTGGGCTAAGTATTGCTGAAGAAATTCGCAATTGTCACTCAAAGCATCATTTTGGCGTTAATCGGACAATGTTTACAGTGCAACGAAAACTTCCGCACGTATTAAGAAAAGACGTTGAAGAATGTGTTCGCAATTGTTGCCAATGTAATTCAATTGATCCAGCACCAGTAAAATGGGAAAACGGAGTGCTAGATGTACCAGACACATGGTATAGAATTGCTTGTGATGTGACTCATTATAAAGGGTCGCCATATTTAACAATGATTGACTGTGGACCAAGTCGGTTTGCAGTTTGGAGAAAGTTGCCGTGCGAAGATACCAAAAGTGTAGTAAGTCATTTGGAATCCGTATTTAGGGAGCATGGCCCACCGCAAGAACTGTTGATGGATAATGGAGCGGTGTTTAAATCCAAGGAATTTTCAAACATATGTGAAAAATGGTGTGTAAAAAAGAAGTATAGATGTGCATATAGACCTTCAGAGAATGGGATAATGGAGCGTAACCACCGCACAGTAAAACGAAAAGCTGCGAGGGCACAAATATGTCCGTTACTAGCGGTATTTTGGTACAATGCAACACCAACGGTGGGAACAAATGAGAACTCTGCACCTGCTTCTCAGAAAAATATGTACGTCTGGCGTCTACCAAATCAAGAGGAGAAAAACACTGAAACTCAGGAAAGATCACAACGAGTTATGGAAACTTATAGAATTGGAGAAAAAGTTTACGTTCGCCCTGCTGATGCAAAGTGCACTTCAGTTTGGAAAATTGGTACTGTAACTGACATACTCACAAACACAAATATTGAAATTGATGGTGTACCAAGACATGTGCGAGATGTGAGAATAGCTCCTGCCTCAAATGTTTCAAACGCTTCAAGAGAAACTATTATCAGTGAAGAGATCGACAGCGATGAAAGTGATTTTGAAGATTTAGACATTTTTGCTGCACGAGAGGAAGAAACCGAAGAAACAGTTGTTGACGCTGAGGAGAAAGCTGATGGCAGAGAAATCGTCGATATTTTATTACCAGCGATCAGACGATCAACCAGAGAAAGGAGAAAGCCGACTTATTTAAATGATTATGTTACTTAAGAACTTTAGTTCTTGGGGTGATGAGATAATAGCTGATCGTTATAAAACTGTATTATTACGTTTATAAAATTCTTGTCATTAAAGTTAATTGATGTAAGTTATTAGTCAAGTCATACGCTACTTTTGTACATAATTATGCCCTCGAGAATTTTTTGTTTCTGTATAAAAGTTGTAAGAGAATTGAATAAAAACAGTAGAAAACAAAAGTAAACAAAGTTGTCGTATTAACAGTAATAACAAACAATAAAGACACCAATTATGAATACAAAGCAAAAGTAAATAAACCTGTAAGAGTAAGGAGTGAGAAGAGAAGTAATTAAAATTTAAAAAAAAAACACCTGAAAAACTAAACAAATCTTGCTAATTGTTTGCCTAAGCAAACGAATAGCAATCAAACCCAATTCAGAAGGTAAAAAATATCAAAATGTAAAAGAAAAAATGTATGTATGTAATGTATGTATTTATGTGTGTACATATATATATATATATATATATATATATATATATATATATATATATATATATATATATATATATATATATATATATATATATATATATATATATATATATTACACTAACTTTTTTATTTTACTAATTATATATATATTATACTAATTTCCATTTTCCATTACTTTTTCTTATTTGAAATAAATTTAAATTTTTCTGTAATTTTTTTTTTAGGTTACCTAATAATTTGTATAAGGTTACCTAAACCATAAGGTAATCTTTTTCTGACCTATACTATAGTAAATAGTATAGGTCAGAAAAGAGATTATAACCAAATAGATCACAAGATATTCAGGCCATACACTGAACTTTTAGGTTACTATACTTAGTATAGTATAATACTATATATTATTTGATCACTTAGGTTACTATACTAAAGTATAGTAATCTAATTGATCAAAGCAAGTTCAAAGTACGGCCTGAAATTCTATTTTGTTAGGGAATCTAATAGGTACTTACAGGTACCCATTAGATTACGTAACAAAATTCAAAAAAGCAAAGAATTTTTTGTAGGCTATGAAATTTATAATCAGCTGACTAGCACATACATTTGAACCATGCAAAGAGAGATTGAAAAAATAATAATTAAAAAATACTTACAAGTGCTGAAAAAATAACCGAATTATAAGGATAAGAACACGTGAGTTTTTTAAAGAACCTTTTAGCAATTTTTGGATCGAGTAAATTGTTCACAGAACCTTTAAAGCATTGTTAAAAACCCGAAGGTTCTTGGAAAAACCGTTTAAGCATCTTAAGAACCCGAAGGTTCTTTCAAGAACCAAAATGCAGCAATAAGAACCCGTAAGTTCTTTGAAGAACCGAAGAGCAACATTAAGAACTGAAAAGTTCCTTAAAGAACCGATAAGAACCCTTACTTTTTACAGTGTACACACACATATATATACACACATTTTAAATGACGACATCTTGTATGAGAGTTGAATAAATTTAATATATGAACTTCAATAAATACGAATTCTCTCAATACTAATTTTTTATTTTATCTAAGAAATTTTCGCTAGATTATTGATACTAGCATCTTCAGCTTTAATTACAAATATTATTAAATTAAATTACAAACAAACATTAACGGTAATGTCACTTTTTAATGGCTTCTTTAAACTTCGCTTTAGTTGGGCTTCTTTAATATTTCGTAGGTATAAAAAGTATGGCGTCCAGAATTGCGTTTTTACATATTGACCGTCATCTAAACTCATACCTCCATTTTTAGGTCCGCATTTGTTGAACTGAATTTCGATTGCCTCTCGAACTTTTCTTTCAAATTTTTTGGGTTCTATATTTAGCGTCTTTACTTGATCCCATTTTATATTACCTGAACATTTAATTTTATGATGGCCAATTGCATATTGTTCTAATTTTTCTTCAAAAACATTTTTTTGGTGTTGTTTTGTTCTTGTTGCTATTTTCATTTTTGGTTCGCCGATGTATTTTTGTTTACACTCGCATTCTATTAGGTATGTTTTGTTGCGCGAAGTTAGTAAAGATTTAAGATTTGCACTGGATTTAAAGACTGCCCTGTAACCTGCTTTCCTAAAGATTTTTCGAAGTTTTGGTGATAATACTGGGATTAACGGTAGTGATATAGTTGGCATAGTTGCTTTGTTGTTAGATAAAACTATTTCATTATTTGATGTAAATGATGAAAATGTTTTTGAAGAAAAATCAGAACAATATGCAATTGGCCATCATAAAATTAAATGTTCAGGTAATATAAAATGGGATCAAGTAAAGACGCTAAATATAGAACCCAAAAAATTTGAAAGAAAAGTTCGAGAGGCAATCGAAATTCAGTTCAACAAATGCGGACCTAAAAATGGAGGTATGAGTTTAGATGACGGTCAATATGTAAAAACGCAATTCTGGACGCCATACTTTTTATACCTACGAAATATTAAAGAAGCCCAACTAAAGCGAAGTTTAAAGAAGCCATTAAAAAGTGACATTACCGTTAATGTTTGTTTGTAATTTAATTTAATAATATTTGTAATTAAAGCTGAAGATGCTAGTATCAATAATCTAGCGAAAATTTCTTAGATAAAATAAAAAATTAGTATTGAGAGAATTCGTATTTATTGAAGTTCATATATTAAATATACACACATATATATATATACACACACACATATATATAAATATATATGTGTGTGTGTGTGTGTGTGTGTGTGTGTGTGTGTGTGTGTGTGTGTGTGTGTGTGTGTGTATATATATATATATATATATATATATATATATATATATATATATATATATATATATATATATATATATATATATATATATTGTGAGGAGGGAAGATGAAGAAAATTGTAAACATTGTCTTTAAGTTTTACCCGACTCAAACACGCTACATTCGAACGAGGAAAAGAGTAAGTCAACCAAAAAACACCAGGTGGACACACATGTCTAATAACATGAAAAATGAATAAGTCACACCATAAATGATTAAAACTGTTTCGCAAACACGAATTGTAACACAATGATATGATTTTAATTAGTAAAGTTCTAGAAAGTTCTGTAGCCACTCTGATATAAAGACTAATAAAAAGAAAACTAGTAAAACTTGTTTTAAAGAATACCATGACTCAGAAGTTGAAACTAAAGTACTGAACGAACTTGAAGAAAAAAAGAAATCTATTGTCTGGACGATGATTCAAAATAACACCTGCGGACAGATAGAAAAGGAACGGTTGAGAAAATCTTTAGGGAGAGATTTTTATGTTTTCTTTTGGGGGAGATTTTTTGAGTAGATTTTCTTGAGACCTCTCTTTAGAGAGATGTTTTCGGAAAATTTTGATGAAGAGTTTTAAAGAGAGTTTTAAAAAAGGATTTTAAGAGAAAGAAAAAGTTTTAAGAGATTTTAAGAGGATTTATGAGAAAAGGATTTAAAAGAGTTTTAAGAGATTTTAAGAGGATTTATGAAAAAAGGATTTAAAAGAATTTTAAGAGATTTTAAAAGAGGATTTATGAGAAAAGAATTTAAAAGAGTTTTAAGAGATTTTAAAAGAGAATTTATGAGAAAAGGATTTTTGAAGATTTTTAAAGAGAATTTAATGAAAAGAATTTATGGACAATTTAAAGAGGAACTTATGAGAAGGATTTGGTAAGGAAATGTATTTGAGTAGTTTTCAATTTGCGTTGTTATAAGTATTAATGTATTGTTATTTGTATGAGTTGATATTAAGAGAATATATATATTGTTGAGAAATAATTGAGAATATTGATTAAGAAAAATAAGTAAGAGAAGAAAAATCAGTCGTAAGTATTTTTACTTTTGCTTTCATTTTAAGTAAGGCAATATTATCATTATAAATATTTTTATTATTGCTTTATTTGAGTAAACAATTTTTATTTAAAAAGTCTGATGCTCCTATCGCGCTTTTACCACATCTGCGTTACACACTGACAGTCCTACCTCACATTCTATCTCTCTCTATATTTGCGCTACCATTACACTTACATAGAACCAACCACCGCAGTCACATCGCTGCTTTCATCACCACAGTCACATTTAATAATCATCATCCATTAACATTAAAATAAAATAAGATTCATTAAAAAAAATCCGCCGCCCTCACACTGGAGGTTCCTACCGAGATCAACTTAATTCACTCATTTCTTCATAAATCAGTGAGATATTTGCACGGTTCACACTTTAGACTCTTTCATTATTAACTATTTTCAAACATTTAAATAAATTATTTCTGAAACAAAAGGCGAAGAAAAAAAAAACATCAAAAAAAAATTTTGTTTAAGAGAAGAAAAGAATAGAAAGAAATTTTTCAAACAAACGGAGGCCCATTTTTGAAAACATTTAAAGCATTTTTCTCAACATCAAAAAAAAAAAAAAAAAAAAATTATGGCGAGTCATTCAGGTTCACCACATAACAACAATAATCCTAATGTTATACCACTATTTTACTCAAAAACACCATCTGCACCCAACTGTATCACACCCGACATTGAAGTTTTACCAATAGATAATTTTGATCGAGACTCTCTAGGACACGAGGAAAATGATAGGCGAGATGAGTATATTGATAAAATTATAAGTGAAAAGAAGATAGAAAAGGTTGTCAGAAAACTATTAAATTCCACGGCAAAACAAGAAGCCGAAGCTTCTTTGGTTAGACAAAAAGATGAGAGAAACACTCTTAATTGGTTAGAAAAGATTACAACCTCATTAAGACCAACAATCGATAAGGCTAGTTTACCACAGTTTAATGGAGGACCAGATGACGATATCAAAGAATTTTTTCTTCAATTTAAGAGAACTGCCACATTTAACAAATGGGACAATAATGAACAACTTTGCGCTTTTCCACTTTGCTTAAACAAATCTGCTTCGATATTTTATGAATCCCTTCCAAACAAAATAAGGCAAGATTTACAATTAATACAACAAGCTTTTCAGAATGAGTATGAACCACCAGAACGTATTTGGATTAAGAAAACCCAACTTTATGGACTAAAAGAAGGAGAAAAAGGGCTTGAACACTTTATAGCAAGTTTAGAGAAGCTGTCGCAAGAATTAAAAGTTTCGGAAGAAACGAAAAGAGATCTTTTTATTCAAGGAGTTAATTCTAATTTAAAGAGAAAACTTCTTTTAAGCCAACCAGAAACATACACACAAGCAGTCAGAATCGCTAGAGTGAATAATTCAGTTAACGCTGATGATGATGCTCGCATAGTCGAAACCGTGATAAAAACAATGACAAAATTACAAAACCAGTCTGCTAAGCATAACACTGTATCTTTTGCCGATAGCGACACACCACCCGTGGCTGCTTATAGTGCAACACCTGCGAATTTAGCTAATCCAGAAAATGCGACTAGAGAAGTTGCAAGGCTTAAAGAGGAAATCAGAAAGTTAAAGGTTGGACTACGGAGGCAAAATAATAGTAACTTTGGCCAAAATCAGGATTATAACCCAGCTACAGTAAATCAACCAACCTGCTTTATATGCAATAAGACGGGACATTTGGCAAGACAATGCAGACAAGAATATCAAGATCCCAGGATTCCACAAAGTAACAACTCGCAGTATCTGTACAGGAAAAACTTTACGCAACAACCGCAATGGAGAAACAATAGAAACTGGACTCCACGAAATTTTGATAACCAGAGCAGAAACATGGGCAATAAATACGTTCAACCCGATTCGAATAACCGAAATTGGAGATCCATTACCTCAAATAATCCACAACAAACTTATAAGGATAATTATGTAAAACCAAGACCACAAAATAACAAGTGGAATAACGTTCAAAATACACGAACAGGTACCCATGAAAGTCAAAGAAATGATATATCAATTCGAACGCTAGGCGTAGATAGTATTGCTGAACATCAGGAGAATGATTTCGAATATGATGACGACATGACCTTTGAATATGATGATGTTGAAGATTACCTTTGGGATGACAGTTATGATTTCGGATACAAGTCTTATACAAACAACCAGATACAAACTTTTGATGATAGTTATCCATATGAAACCAACACCGATTATTACTATAATACACCAGAGAGAGATCATATGTCATATTATAGGCTAGATTATACTCCTCTGAACCCTTCATATGAAGATGAGAACAACTGCAAACGTCACGAGATTGAGAACTTTTGTGAACGGATCACCCATGAACTAAGCAATCTACGAGATCAGGTTCGATATTTGTCACAACATATGATGGAACAAAAGTCTTTTTCACAACCAAAAGAAGAAGTAAACAACAAGGAATATCTTAGTACAATAAATCATGAGCCCCAAAATATGAAAAACTTCACATACGAAAATCCAGAAGTTGTACAAGATGAAGCAAGTGTGATTATCGATCCACCAGACATCGAAAGTATTATAAGAGTTGACCAAAATTACACTGATGAAATCATTACCAATTGTTGCTCCGAATTACCAGTTGATACCTCTAAAGCTGAGATAGAAGATTTTGTTACATACCAACAGTTTACGCCAGAAAACAACGAGGAAGTAAACGATTTGGTCAATTCCAACCAAAAGAAAGAGATACTAGAAGAGACAATCATACCAGTTAGATTGGTAGATTTAAGTCAAGAACCTATGTTTGATCAAGATACGGACCAAATATCTAAAAAGAAAACTGTGCCTCAAACAACTAATCTTAACATATGGGGAAAGGTATGCAATGATTGGACAAGAATACTAATCGACACTGGAGCAGCTATCACTGCTATAAGTTATGACCTATACAAAATGCTTAAGAATGCTGGAAACAATGTAACCCTACAAAAAAGTGACTTACCACGAGTTACTTCTGCCAACGGTCAAACACTGTCCATAAAGGGAATGTTTACCTTAGAGTTCGAAATTGAGAAGCATACATACCGGTTTAAAACATATGTCATTAAGAATCTCAACTATGATGTCATACTTGGCAAAGACTTCCTCACAGAGTACAATGGGATTATAGACTTTAAAGAAAACAAGCTATCTTTAGAAATTAATGATGGCCCATATCAGTTAGAGGAAAATATTATCTTAGAAGATAAATCAAAGCAGCAGCTTTTAGTTGATCAAACACTGATTCAAATACCAAATTTATGTTACAAAAATCAAGGACATATTAATATTTTCCCAATGTTAAAAGCATTAGACTACCTTAATGAAAGCAACAACGACTTAAGTAGCAGAACTGAGTTAGAGATTAAAATTCAATCAGAAAACGGTAATTATAATGATGGCAACGAAGATCAGCAGGGAATTATTGAAACACCTTTTAACAATGATACTTTGAATCCATCAACTGATGAAGAGTATTGTACTACTATAGAAGAACATAGAGAGAGCGGTATCTCTAACCAAATGAATTTAAGTTCTCTAAAAGACTTTAGTACAAGTTCAGAAAACCAAGGCACAACTCAGTTAAAAGTTAATAATAATCATGATATCAGAATCCTCAAAGATGCAAATGTGTTCCCTACAAAATGGAGACTCTTCAAAGATTTAGAGTATACTTCTGAACCAGTGAAAAAGCTTCATCCTCTAACTCTAAAGAACATTACTTCAGATCAGCTACCCCACTTTCCACCCAATAACATGCCATTCAATTGTTCATTCCATTTTTCTGAGCCGTATAAGGAAAGTAGAAGCCTCACTATGACAGCTCTACTTTTACAACTCCTTTTATTCATTCTAATATTTCTTCTTTGTGCGAAAACCACCGATCATGAACCAATATATAATTTTAACATGACTAAACGACTTATCAATGAACACGTTAACAAGGTAGAAAATAAGTTTAAAGCTCTCTTCGAAATCCAAACTTCGTGCTCCTCAAGCATTTTACAGTTCCCAATCTTTCTCAAAATACCAAGTATAAGGAATTATATAATCACTAACTCTTATCAAGAGAATATTATTTTTGAGTCACCATTATCTAAGCAGTACTCGACTACAAAAATACAACGTTTTATGAATGATTATAATGCATTAAGTAAAGTAACGAACAACGAAAGTAAAGATCCCCAGGCTATTATATTCAAAACACCGACAAAGGTTAATGGAAAAGCAAGAGCATCAATAGATAAAACGCAAGAATACGATCAAAAGCTAAACAAAGTAGAATTAATAACAAATAACATAATCATTTTACTATTTTGTTCCGGGTTTACCAAAAAGGTAAACGAATTTCAAGGAAAGTAAATAAAAGGTATTACGGGTAACATGCGCTTGGATAACGCATAGGGAGATTCGCGAACCCTACCCATGTGAGCGATTTAAAACGTTTAATTTGATAATTTGATAACTTTTAATTATGATGATGATGATGATGATGATGATGATGATGATGATGATGATGATGATGATGATGATGATGATGATGATGATGATGATGATGATGATGATGATGATGATGATGATGATGATGATGATGATTGATAAAGATGAAGATGACTTAAGATGATGACTTAAGATGATTTATCATGATACGACAACGACGACAACTACGACAACAACGATATCGATATCAATGACTATGACGATCAAACGTATTTTGTGTGAAATGCAGCATCTAGGTTTAAATCAGTTAATCAAGTTTTGCATTTCACCTTTTTTAAAAACTTAACTTTTCTCAAGGCACTTTTTCAGGTTTTAGCCCTTGCTACTCAGTGCCTACGCCATTTTATTTTTGAGATGATTTGTCTATTTTCTTTTTTCCATTTTTTACATTATGTTTTCAAGATTTACATTTAAGTATCTGTAAGGGGTAATATATTTTCATTGTATTATTAAGAAATTTATTGAAGTATATGTAATTGAAGTATATGTAACTGAAGTATATGTAATTGAAGTATATGTAATTGAAGTATATGTAATTGAAGTATATGTAATTGAAGTATATGTAATTGAAGTATATGTAATTGAAGTATATGTAATTGAAGTATATGAAATTGAAGTATATGTAATTGAAGTATATGCACGACGCTATATTATTGGAGTATTTAAGAATATATTTACACGGTTTAAAACATTGAAAACGCAAATCAAGTTTACTCAAATATTCACGAAACCTGCACGAATAGAAGACAGACAATGAGAATTCCAAATCTCGAAGCCTACACGAATAGAAGAGCAATAATACCAACTTCAAATCTCGAAAAGTTAGATCTTAATAATCAATACGATAAACAGTACACACATACCACATGCAAGAACTAACCCTGTAGTCAAAAATCAAGGGACGATTTTTTTCGAAGAATGGAGCTATGTGAGGAGGGAAGATGAAGAAAATTGTAAACATTGTCTTTAAGTTTTACCCGACTCAAACACGCTACATTCGAACGAGGAAAAGAGTAAGTCAACCAAAAAACACCAGGTGGACACACATGTCTAATAACATGAAAAATGAATAAGTCACACCATAAATGATTAAAACTGTTTCGCAAACACGAATTGTAACACAATGATATGATTTTAATTAGTAAAGTTCTAGAAAGTTCTGTAGCCACTCTGATATAAAGACTAATAAAAAGAAAACTAGTAAAACTTGTTTTAAAGAATACCATGACTCAGAAGTTGAAACTAAAGTACTGAACGAACTTGAAGAAAAAAAGAAATCTATTGTCTGGACGATGATTCAAAATAACACCTGCGGACAGATAGAAAAGGAACGGTTGAGAAAATCTTTAGGGAGAGATTTTTATGTTTTCTTTTGGGGGAGATTTTTTGAGTAGATTTTCTTGAGACCTCTCTTTAGAGAGATGTTTTCGGAAAATTTTGATGAAGAGTTTTAAAGAGAGTTTTAAAAAAGGATTTTAAGAGAAAGAAAAAGTTTTAAGAGATTTTAAGAGGATTTATGAGAAAAGGATTTAAAAGAGTTTTAAGAGATTTTAAGAGGATTTATGAAAAAAGGATTTAAAAGAATTTTAAGAGATTTTAAAAGAGGATTTATGAGAAAAGAATTTAAAAGAGTTTTAAGAGATTTTAAAAGAGAATTTATGAGAAAAGGATTTTTGAAGATTTTTAAAGAGAATTTAATGAAAAGAATTTATGGACAATTTAAAGAGGAACTTATGAGAAGGATTTGGTAAGGAAATGTATTTGAGTAGTTTTCAATTTGCGTTGTTATAAGTATTAATGTATTGTTATTTGTATGAGTTGATATTAAGAGAATATATATATTGTTGAGAAATAATTGAGAATATTGATTAAGAAAAATAAGTAAGAGAAGAAAAATCAGTCGTAAGTATTTTTACTTTTGCTTTCATTTTAAGTAAGGCAATATTATCATTATAAATATTTTTATTATTGCTTTATTTGAGTAAACAATTTTTATTTAAAAAGTCTGATGCTCCTATCGCGCTTTTACCACATCTGCGTTACACACTGACAGTCCTACCTCACATTCTATCTCTCTCTATATTTGCGCTACCATTACACTTACATAGAACCAACCACCATAGTCACATTTTATATCATCACATCAATAATATAAAAAATAAAAAATTAATAAAATCCGCCGCCCTCACAATATATATATAATTATAATTAAAAACGATAAAGAAAAACTTTTATTATGGAACTTTAAGTTTCATGCCTAACGGCAATCATCAGCCATATATTACAAAATTAAACGTTAAAATTACATTTATAATTACGGTGGCGTGAGTTCTAATGACTCCATGGAAACAAAATCTTAAAAGTATAATGTGACGTAAACGTAAAGTGAAGTGAAGTGAACCAGGATCAATCTTCGGTATCAAATGAGGAAATAAGGAACTTGTTCTTGTGCCTGCACTTCGAGACCATTTCACTCCTTGTATTAAGTAGGTTATCTCCTTTGTACATCAAAATTTGAAACTTCTCGTTCAAACAAAGGTTACAAACTCTTGATGCTGGGTTGTATGGTTTGCATTTTTTAATAATTTTCCATCTGATAAAAGGTGTGAAGTTTTTTTCTTTTAATTTCCATACCTCCTTTGACAGCTCTGTATCGTTCTTGTACCTAACTGCATTAAAGGATTTTAAGTGGTTAGCATACCGAGCTTTGAAAGATGTTTCGCTAAGTCCTATATACACTTTTTCTTTATATTCCGGATTGTTCGAATATACGGTGGCCTGATAAACGATGTTGTTGGAAAGGCAACGGTTGTTCATTGGACATTTCGATTTGTCAGTGCAGTTGCATTTCATTTCATTAGTTTTTGCCTCATCTTGCAAAATGTTTTTGTTGTGAGAGTTAATAATGGATTTTATATTTGGCATGCAAGAATAACTAATTTTGATTGTGTTTCTATTAAATATTTTACGAAGCCTGTGGTTAACTGGGAAGTGGAGGTCGATGAGGTTCAAAAAACATTTACCTATTTTTGTAACAACATTTGCACTGAAAGGAGGATTATACCAAATTATCTTACGTTTATGGTTGCCGTTTGTTGATTTTATACTTGGATGGTACGCAAGTTCACAATTGTAACCCGATTTTTTCAAGGCTTCTTGATAAGGAGGAATACTTTCTTTAAAAATAGCTTCACTTGACGATGCTGCTGATAATCTTAATTCAATAGTTTTAGGAATACTTTTTATTACACTCGGTGGATGATTAGAACTAGTATTTATATAATTCAGTATATCATCTGGTTTGCGATATGGTTGAAAAGAACCATCGTTAAGATTTAGTGTTAGATCGAGATAGTTGACTATTTTCAAATTGCATTTAATAGAGATAAGAAGATTGTTATTTTTTAAAATTTTTACAAAATGTTTCTTTATTCTCTCCATTTCCTGACCACTTTTGTTCCTAAAGATAGCTAATCCATCATCTCGATATATACCGAAAGTGCTTTTTTCATAAAACTGCGAGATTTGATGCAAAATAAAAATTCCCACTAATTCGCAAATCTCCGCGCCATCATAGGCCCCCATGGTGACGTCAAATAATCCCCCCTTTTTCTTAATCCAAGCAGTTGCATTGCTAAATAATAATGATTTCCTTGCATGGTGTATAAATCTCTTTTGTTCGCTATTTATTGTTAGATGTTGCTCTGCAAAAGTTATTGCGCTTTTTAGTAGGTTTTCATTAATTGATGGATAAAAATCATTAATATCAAAGACTAAGAACTTACAGAATTGCTTTTCATTTATGGTTTGAAACCAATGTATAACATTTTGAGTGTTTTGCCATTGGTTCAAAAGTAGTTTCTTTCTTAGCTCGGAATTGATGTTGGATAAAATAGATTTTGAAATTCTTCCAATCTCATTTTTAGCAGGATTAATAAGTCTAACAGTTGGATTATCTAGGAAGTTCTCTTTATGGTCTTTTAGGGTTATGAAACAATCTGCAGTACCGTTAATTTCGATTTTATTGTATACATCATGGTTAATTAGGATTTGTTTACCTTGTTTATTTACTTGATCTTTGAGTTTAGGGTCCGCCTTTTTATACGTGGAAGTAATTGCATTAGTAAGCAGATGATTGTATTGTTCTTTGGGTAGTTTGTACATGTTTGATGTTTTGTCGGCTAGAGTTAAAGTTTTTTTCGAGGTTCGTATAGATTTTATATCGTTCGCTATTTTTTCTTGAAAAACGTTGTTGATTTTCCGAAACTTGATAGTTTTAACAAGATTAATTAAATCGTTTTCGAAAGCACACATTTCCTTAATTTGCGGAGGACATTTAGAAGAATTAATACCGTAGTTAACGTAATCGAGAGAATCTTTTTCATTCGATTGTTTATTAATGAAAAAAAGCGCTTTCCATCTCATTCTTTTAATTAGTGTTTCGGTCTTTGCCAGTAATTGTAAAATATAATCTTTCTCTGATGGTATTGAGATATTTTTAATTGAGTATTGCAAGTTTAATTTCTCCATCTTGTGGACGAATTCGAGTAGAGTGCTCAACTGGTGGAGCGTTTATATCGTTTGATGTAGTGTTGTATTGAAATAATACAATGCTCTTGTTCGTTGAAAAGTGCTCGATGTTTAGGAAATTTATTTTGATTATATATAAATTTCAAAACAGAGCGATTTATAATTATAATTATAATTAAAAGATTTAAAAGATTTAAAAAACTTTTTTGATTACAATAACCTAAGAGCTTTGAGTCTTTCTGTCAAAAGTATATATATATATATATATATATATATATATATATATATATATATATATATATATATATATATATATATATATATATTATATATATATATATATAGAAAGAGTTTAAAATATTGATTTATATTTATATTTATATCTGTATATATATATATATATATATATATATATATATATATATATATATATATATATATATATATATATATATATATACACATATATATATACACACATATATATATATATATACACACATATATATAAATATATATGTGTGTGTGTGTGTGTATATATATATATATATATATATATATATATATATATATATATATATATACACATAATTAAATTATCGCTGTTTTGAATCGCGGAATGTGATTTTTTGGAGGGGGGGGGGGAAGATATTCTCTGCCCCCGGTGCAGAAATGTTGGGTGGGCACTTGCCATCCTGCACCCTATGTTCCAGCGCCTATGTATATATATATTTACATATACATATACATTAAAAGATGATATTACTGGAACCCAAAGAGTCAATGACGATGAAAACGAATTATAATTCGTTTTCATCGTCATTGACTCTTTGGGTTCCAGTAATATCATCTTTTAATGTATATGTATATGTAAATATGTATATGTAAATAAGTTCTGCAAACGCTATAGCGTTTGCAGAACTTATTCAATACCTAGACGAGAGATCGCTTTCATCAGTAATAAGAGATGCTCGAGATAAAGGAAGAGAAGCATTCTCTATACTTAGCACTATGCTGGTTGTAGCAAACCAAGAATTATAACATACAATCAACTTACAACGCTTCAAAAATTGAATTCGGAGTCAATTACCGACTATATAATAAGAGCAGAAACATCAGCAACAGTATTGAGATCTGCAGACGAAATTGTAAGTGATTCACTCCTTGTAGCAATGGTCTTAAGGGGATTACCAAATGAGTATAAATCTTTTATTGCGGTTGTAACACAATCAGAAACTGTTAATTGTTTTTAAAAAATTTAAACAAGCACTTAGAAACTTTGAAGAAACTGAAAATTCAAGAAGTAATCAGGCTGAACTAAATATAAGCAGTATTATGAAAAATATTATTAAATTTAAAAATAAAAATGTTGCAAAATGTTATACATGTGGTCTTCCAGGTCACAAATCTACAAATTGTTATAAAAACAAAGAAAGAAAATGGTGCAAATTGTGTAAATCAAGCACTCATAATGACAAATCTTGTCATAAACAGCAACAGGAAAAAGATAAAGCTAAAAAGTTAACAGACCAAAATATTGATCAAAGTTATGTATTCAAAGTTGATGAAGGAAATTTGCAACTTTCATCTGAAAATGAATCATTTCTTGTTGATTGCGGAGCAACTACTCATTTAATTAATATCAATAAATATTTTATTTACATTGATGGACATTTTAAACCAGAAGAACATTATAGTGAGTTGGCTGATGGTACAAAAACTAACAATGTGGCCTAAAAACGAGGAACCATTTCAGTAAAATTAACTACTGAGGATGGAGATGTTGTCCAAGTTAAACTAGAAAATACTTTGTTTATACCAAGTTACCCCAATTGTATATTTTTTATTCAAGCTGCTGCGCAAAAAGGTGCAACTGTTAACTTCAAAGGTAATAAAGGAGAATTGATTGATAAAAATGGGACAATATTTCCAATATACCAAAAAGGTAGATTATATTATCTACTCAAAACGTCAACAAGTATAGTTCGAAAAGAAAACATTCATACATGGCATAAAATATTAGGACATTGTAATTTCGCAGATTTGAAGAAATTAGAAAAAGTTGTTGAAGGTATGAAGATTACCAATAATAAAAGTAATTTTTGTGAAACATGTACTTTAGGAAAGCAAACAAATATATGTAACAGAGAACCTTAATATTAGAGCAACATATCCATTTAAGTTAGTATATACTGATTTAGCTGGACCAATTGTGCCAATTGCAAAGAAAGGACATAAATATGTTATTACTTTCACTGATGATTATTAAGGATGTTTATTCACTTTTTTTTTAAAGCATAAGTCAGATGTGGTACATGCTACAGAAAAGTTTTTAATTGGCATTGCCCCATATGGTAATGTAAAGACTTTCTCATTTAAAAGCGATGAGATTGACCCATCTGGACGTGTTAGTCAAATTAGAAGTGGTAATGGAGGTGAATATATTTCAAGGGAATTTCAAGAACTACTAAGAAAGTACTGTATTAAGCATGAGCGTACTTCACCATATTCTCCTCATTAAAATGGTAATGCCGAACAAAACTGGCGAACTTTGTTTGATGTTGCCAGATGCATGCTTATTGAATCAAAGTTACCAAAATATCTATGGGTGTACGCCATAATGACTGCAACTTATGTTAGAAATAGTTGTTATAGTAGTAGACTTGAAAACACTCCTTATGGAACTATAACAAAGACAAAGCCAAACCTTTCCAAATTACATAACTTTGGAACAATATGTTACCCCTATGAAAATGATAGTATAAAGTTGGATCCACGTAGTAAAATTGGATATTTCATAGGATATGACAGAGAAAGCACTTCATATTTAGTATACTACTACTTATAACACCTAATGATATTGATGAAGATGAAATGGAAAACTCACACCAAAAATATCAGCATCAACCTACCGAGCTACAACATACTAAAAACCGTAGGAACCCAGAAAGAACTAGAAGACCACCAAAATATTTAGATGATTACATTATTGACAATTCTGAAAATAATGGTTACATTAAATATATTGACTACTGCTATTGTGTAAAAATACCCACTTCTTACAGTGATGCCATCCAAAGCGAAGAAGCCTATAAGTGGAAGAAAGCGATGGATGAAGAAATAAAATTGTAAATGAAAATGCTACGTACACCCTTACTACCTTGCCAAAAGGTAAAAACCTAATAGGAGGTAAATGGCTTTACTCAGTGAAAGGTGAACCAGATAATCCAATATATAAAGCTTGATATGTAGCAAAAGGTTTCACTCAAATTGAAGGAGTAGATTACTCTGAAACATTTTCACCCACAGCTAGAATTGAATCGTTAAGGATAATTATGAATCTATCTGTACATGAAAATCTAATCGTACACCAAATGGATGCAAAAAGTGCATATTACATGCTCCAATAGAATGTGAAAGTTATGTCTCACAACCACCTGGCTATGAACATGCTAACAGTGAATTTATTTGGAAGTTGAATAAGTCGCTCTATGGTCTTAAAAAAAGCGGCAGAAACTGGTACAAATTATTAAAAGATGGTCTTATTGAAATGAATTTTACTCAATCTGAATCCAATCCATGTGTTTTTATGTACAATAAAAATGATTCAAAAGTTATTATTTTAATTTGGGTTGATGATATTATCAGGCTTGGTCGGGAAAGACGTGCGATCGCACTCTAATCTTGACCACGCATACAACATTTAGTTGCGACAACTTGCCCACGGCTTTATAGATGTTTTGAGAAAATTCAAGTTTAAGTATGTTTCCATGTTTGTCCGCATAACAATAAGTTTTAAAAATACACTAAAAAATTAACTTCATAACTTTAATCTTTACTAATTAAATGATTTTATATTAGTGAATGCTTTAAAAAGATTTGCTAATATAAATTTGTTTTATTTTAATAAGTTGACTTATTGTTGGAGCCACAGACACACAGATATTTAAAAGATTTAATAAAATGGCAGCGTATAAACTTTTTAATAACATGTTTTGACCAATATTATTAAAAAGTTTTATATATACAGCGTATAATATATACATATATTAACTTATACGCTGCCTTTTTATTAAATTCAACTTATTTATATAATCGTATAACAAGACCGCTGATTCAGGGGTCAAGCATATTGCGGAAGGTAAGTACATATTTCCATAGCGTGAAGTTAGGTCCCGTACACTGTTCTGCAATTGTCCCGCAAATTGTCCAGTACTAAGTTAACATAATTAATTTTAGCATTTTTATTTTAATTTATGATATAATTAATATTTTAAAGGGCTAAACACGTTTTCTTTTGTTTCACTGATCTTTTATCGTGAAGGTTTAAATATTAAGTATAAAAATGGAAAAACAAGTATTATCGTATGAGTTTTCCGGAGATGATAATGATTTAAATTTATTAGAAAAAAAAACATTGAGTGGAGGAGGTATAAAATACTATTAATGAATTATTAAAATCATATTTATAAAAAGATTATGTTGATAAACGCATCAGTTTTATTGTTTGTTTGCTTACTGTTTGTTTACTGTTTAATAAACCATACCGTGATCGGGGGTGACTATGAACAGCGGGGTAAAAATGAACACCAGTACTAGTTTTACTAAATGATGAAGTAGCACATAAAATATAGCCAAAAATTGAAATTTTTTTACTCACTTGCCTTAAAAATAATCTGTTAAAGATAATTTTCGGCTGCCCTCAAAATTATCTTTTCCCGCCTTTTCTCCATCGCATATAAACATTGTAAGTTACGTGGTTAGGGCAATTAACTCCACTTATCAAGGAATATCTTAAGAACCCCACATCTAAACGTCATTAAATTTGGCTCGCATCACGTTCAGGTACATAATGTTTTAATAAAATAATAATTTAAGGTATAGCTTGCCTTTATCCGATTAAAAGCTCATTTTAAAATGATATTTTTTTAAATACGAAATTAGGCTTTTCTTTGTAAATTTTAGGAACTATGCCTCGAAATTACAAAAGAAAGGAAAACAGTCGTGGTTATAAAACAAGCGACACAAAAAAAGACATAGAAACAGCTGTAATTAAAGTAAAAAACCATGGATTTACCATAAGGAAGGCTTCAAAAAAGTAAAATATTCCATTAGGAACATTACATAAAAAAGTAAAGCTTGGGGATCAAGTTCCTAAAGAGCATGGCGGACAAACCAGACTTAATAGTAAAATTGAAAATTTATTTGTCCAAACAATTATTCATATGACTGACTGGAGAGTACCATTTGATTCGTTGGACATAAGACTTTTAGTCAAATCTTATTGTGATAAACTGAAGATAAATGACGCTCGATTCAAAAATAATATGCCTGGGGTAGATTGGGTTCAGTCTTTCATGAAGAGACATTGTTTAACAAATAGGGTTGCAGACAATGTGAAACATAGTAGAGCCGTGGTAAACGAAGAAACCCTTAACAAATATTTTGATAATTTGTACCTAGAGTTAAAGGATATACCTCCAGAAAATATTTACAACTATGATGAGACCAATATAACAGATAATCCAGGGTCCAAATCCGTTATTGTTCGTTGTGGCCATGGAAACCGTGTTGAAAAAAAACAAGAATATTCAAAGCAGTCGACCAGTTTAATGTTTTCTGGCAATGCTGTCGGAGAGTTTTTGCCGCCCATGGTTGTTTATAAAGCAAAGAATCTTTACCAGGGTTGGACTCAAGGAGGACCACCTGGAACTGTTTATGACATCACTCCTAATGGGTGGTTTGATAGTAGAACATTTACTAGATGGTTTATGGAAATATACTTACCTGTTGCTATTTCAAAAGCCGGAACAACATTGTTAATTGGGGATAATCTTGTTTCACACTTTTCTCCTGAAGTTATTGAAGCCACGATTCAACATAACATCAAGTTTATAACAATACCCCCAAATGCAACTCATCTCTGTCAACCACTAGATGTTGCTGTATTTAGAGGATTAAAGCAGTCGTGGAGGAGTATTCTTTTGAAGTGGAGAGTAGAAAGTCGTATCAAAGGAGCAATCCCAAAGGAACACCTACCTACGCTTTTAAATAAATTGAATAACACTTTGCGGCCAGAAGCTTTGATTAGCGGATTTCGAGCAACGGGGATCTACCCTATGGACAAAACAGAGGTTATAAAACGCCTTCCAGGAAAGCTGAAAAGTATAATGTTCTTTTGCAAATAAAATGGTAATGATTAGGCAAACAGTTTTCTTCCATGATGCAAAAATGTTCAAAAAGCGTTCATAGTCACCCCCATTCACGGTATTATTTCATATAGGTACGCAGAAATAGTGATTTACGGAACCGATTTTTATGCTAAAATTTTGGCTCGTTTTTTTAACTTTTTTTTGAGGCAGCGCACAGTGGAAAATTGTAGAGCAACAGCATATCATAAATGTTTTTTACTAATGTCGCTACTGTCATTATATTTCAATTTTATTTAATAGTTTAATAGTCAATCATTACTATAATGCAGGAATTTCACATAATTTTATGTAAAAATAAAAGATTTGAAGCCCTATTGTTTATTACTTTTGCGGATGTTCATTTCAAACCTGTTCGCTTCATCACTTTAAAAGTTAATTTTCTATAAAACTTTCTAGGAATAAGTATAAAGTATTATACATTTTTGAAAAGCTCATGTTATGGAGATTTTAAGAAAATTTTACATTTTTACTTATATGGTTCAGTTTAGGAGTAATTATTTGAACAATAAAATATATGAAAAAAAAAATATTCTTCAAGTTCACTAAGACTTTTGGTAGTTACCCACTCAATTGGAATGTTAAGCGCCAACTCTTCCCCGTTTATATAATTTTCAGCAAACTAAAAAAATATTGTTTACAAACTCTTGATTCATTTCAATGATACAACTACAATTAAAAAGAAATCGTTGTCATTATTTCGTTTTAAGTAAATTTTTTAATCTTATGACTTCATAACTTCAATGATTTCACTGCAAACCATAAATTAACAGTGAAACCATTTACTGTGAATCTATGATTTGCAGTTTTAGCATGAAGTGCTATGACGATGCAGGTTTATTTTAAGTTCTTATTATGCCATTTAAACCTTTTCCTTATCTTTTTTGTTTAAAAAATATTAGGCTTTGGCATTCAATAAACATTTTTTGACATTCAGTCAACATTTTTTATTTTTTGCACTTTTTATTTTTTCAACATTTGTTCAATTTTATCCCAACTACGTATGTATCAATAAAATTACTTTAAGACAAAAGACTCCACATGATACACTGTCTGTTTGTAACGCATGAGGTGATGTCACTAACTTGAATTTCTCATCAACACCGTATCTTTGCAGCAAGTAACTACTAAGATATTTACAAAAGAATTATTCAAATTTTTTGAAAATTTTTTTTTGAATTTAATTTCAAATTGGAAAATTTAAAGCCATTGATTTCATACTTCCATTTCATTTCTTCTTTTAGTATAGAAGCTTTGTCTTCACCAAAAGGGTTGATATAATGGATTGTTTTGTCATGTGGCTTGATAATCTTAAAAAGTAAAGCCTAAAAATTTTATTATAGAAATTACACTACAATGAAGCATCAGATCAAATGTTCATTATTGTCCCACAAAAATACTAAAGAGGCTATTGAAAATTATAAATATGTAGACTGTTTTAACATTGGTTAGTCAACAAAAACAACTTAAAAAAAGTTTTTTAATAATTTTACTGTAAGCGTCCAATGAAAATTTGCTTAAATGCAGCCCCTTTGTTTCTTCTTCCTCTTATATCCAGAAGTAAAACTTCATCTCCTACCACAATTGGGTCTAAAGTTACTTGATATTTTTTCAGAACTCATAGAATTTTTTTTGTTTTGCTTGAGCATCTTTGATGTTCTAAAATCAATTGAGTGTTGAAATACAACTACAATTTTCTAAAGATAATGTGTACAACTATTGGTCAGTCATTATCTCAATTAAGTAACTTCAAGTAAAATTTACCTTAACAATTAGATCTGTTAAATTTTCAACATGGCTCCTATTTTTTTCAACTTCAACTACAACTTCTTCCTCTGTAGGACCAAAAACGGTAATTTCCTTAAAATATTATGCAATTCCTTTAATAAATACATTTGTAACATTTGAAATAAATGTAATTAAGTGTTTTTTTTTTTACATGTAAGAAAATGTATTTACTTGTTTTAATTCACAACTAAAAACAGGTAAACGACCCCCAAACATTATCTCAAATGGTGAGCTTGCCATCTACAAATAATTAACAACTTAAAAAACAATTTTGCTAAAAAAATGTAAAACTTGTATATTGTTAATCATCATACTTTCTACACAATATTTTTTTGCCACACTTCGAAATGAACGTTTTTCATTTTTACCAAGACCAGGTGGATATATTTTTTTTGTCAAATAGTGGATAAAATTATCGAAGTATTGTGGGTTTTTCTCTTCCTTTTTCATTGTAGGCTGGAAAATAATTAAAAATATACATTTTTATATAATAATAACATTTAGAATTTATATTATATATACTAACACATCTTGCGTATTACTTAATAAAATATTGGTTCTATTTAATATGTATCATTTAAACATCATTGAACTCTTTCTAATTTGAATTTGAATTTAAAAATATATTTTACATAACTCGTGTATTTTTCAAAGTCTTTTCATTAATTATAATATTCCAACTATTTAATTTTTATTTTTCTAAATGCTATAACTTAAAATTTTGCTTGTTTTTTTATGAGAAATGTCATTTTCTGTTACGGACAACAACATAAATAATTTAATTATTACTTTTTTAATAATTATATAATAATTAATTTATGTGTGTATAATATATATATATATATATATATATCTATATCTATATATATATATATATATATATATATATATATGTATATATATATATATATATATATATATCTATATCTATATATATATATATATATATATATATATATATATATATATATATATATATATATATATATATATATATATATATATATATATATATATATATATATATATAAGAGAGAGAGAGAGAGAGAGAGAGAGAGAGAGTGTATGAGAGAGAGAGAGATAGGGAGTAGCAATTTCATTTTCAAACTAAGTTTGAGAATTAAAGTGCTAATATGTACTGTATAAATTTTATTGTATAAATTAATACTATAAAATATTACTATAAAAGTAGTAAAAAAACAAACCCTAAAAAACTATTTAATAGATCTGTTTTATCTTTATCTATATATATATTTGCTTCATATTGATACTTATATTACTTGCAGTATACGTGGTAGTATAACCTTGTATATCAAATACATAAATAATTTTGTTACAAATTAACTTAAACAATACTTTAATTTCAATATTTTTATATGACCAGTGCAGAATTTGTTGCAGAGAATATCGTATCCCCTCAAGGGAAGTTTTATTTGAACATCATTGACCATATGTATATGACATATGGTCAATTGTTTCGTATGATATGACATATGACATGATATTTACTATTTTAACATTATTTAACTCTTTCTAATTCAAAAGTTAATTTTTTCCACTAATATAAATCTTCCACTAATATAAAACCTTCCAATAAACTCATTTGTTTTCATTTCGGACAGTGTTGCGTTAAAAAAGTTAGTCGTTAAAAAAGTTAACAAATAGTTCTGCGCCTGCGTTTCGCATGCGCAGTACGGTCAAAGGAGCGTTCGTTAGGGAATGAAATTAGACGTTAAAAAAGTTGCATTGTTTCATTAGGGTATGTAAAATAATAAAAATTAGTGTATACTTTATATTAAAAATGGCTGTCCATGTTTACTGTAGTAGTTTATCACCTCCGCCTGATTTATCACCTCCCCCCATAGAAAACCTAAAACGAGGTTGCGCTTTCAGATAATAGCTGTTAGAATTGTGCCTAATGCGTCCGTTTCAGCGCAAACTTTAATAACAACAACTAAAAGGAAAGACAAGGTCAACAATTCTAGAAATTAAATTTACTCGGTCATGTTGTGATGTTCCAACTTTATATTTTTAAAAGGTATTTAAAGAAAAACAATAGTGATATAAGTTATATTATAACTTATAATTTTAAATTAACTAGTTATGCATTTTAGTACTAGTACTATATTTTAATACTAGTACTTTTAGTACTACATTTTAATACTAGTTATTCATCAATCTATATTAATGAATGTTTAGAAAAACGACTTATTCCATTTATTCACAAGTATCATGGAGACTTTAACTATTTATTTTGGCCAGATTTAGCAGGTCTCATTATTCTAAAGATTTTCTAAATTGGATGGACCAAAATGTTTATTACGTTGATAAAGAATCCAATCCCCCAAATGTGCCTCAAGCATGACCAATTGAATATTTTTGGGGACATTTGGCACAGAAGGTTTACGAGGGAGATTGGCAAGCTTCAACAGAGCAAGTTTTGATTATCGCATTAAACTAAAACTACAAGAAATTGATTTAAACTTTTTACAGTCGCATATGAAAGGCGTCAGAGCAAAATTGAGATCAATTGCAGATGGTGGTGTTTTTTCATATAAAAAATAATATATTTTTATTAAAAGATAAATGCTTTATTTAAAAAAAATATAATAGTAGTTTGTTTTTTTATTTATAAATAAGTTATTGACATTTTTATTTTGTCCGATAACTTCTGCATCACCCGTTACAAACTACAAATTTATGAAGTTTTCATATGTAAAATGTTAAGTTAAAATTTTTAAAATATATTTAAATGAACCGGAGAAAAAAACTTAGGAGCCAGAGCCATAAGTTGAGGATTACTTAGTCAGAAAACTTAGCCAAAAAAAACTTAGGAGTTCAAACAAAGTTGGAACCGAAACCTGATCTGTTAGGCGAGTATAAAGGCAAGTATAAAATAAGACACCTACGGATTTCATTTTCACTTGTATTTATCTTTTAATGTCTATACTTTTACATTTTCTATCAAATTTATTGAAAACAAATTGCACAACAATCATGACAATATAATAATAATTATTTTCCTTAAATTATATCAATTAATTTTATGTAACGATTTTTGAAAATATTTTTCTATAATATAATGTATATAAAACCATACAAACTATGTAAAACCATATTAAGTTTTTTATAACTAATATAATAATACACATCGTAACATTCGTAAATTTCCGAAAAATGAATTTGTTGAGAGAACAGAAAACATTCGCTATCGGTAGTACACAACAAACCAAACTGTTTTTTATGGAGTCTTTAATATTCTAAAATCATTTTTTGATAAAAAATCCATTATTTTTTTTATTTATCAGTGTTTGCATTGCGTTTCATAAACATCATAACTGAACATGAAATGAACTAAACATATATATTATCTAAAAATAAAGCAAAAATTATTTCAAAAAAATAAATTTATATATATATATATATATATATATATATATATATATATATATATATATATATATATTATATGAAGTGTTACAGGTGATAAATTAGCCACATATAAAACAAATTATAAAAAATTTACA